>NW_023396539.1:306781-504302 GCF_011125445.2 Fundulus heteroclitus | reverse complement strand
CCGCTGTAGATGGCTGTGAGAATGAACGTTGCTCCAACCGTAATCTTGACCTCTGTAGCACTGGCCCTCGTCCCAGACTGCTCCTGACTGGCAGTCGGCTTGTTCCAGCGAGTACTGTTGTCTATGTTGCAAATTGGTAAAGAAATTAAATCAAGGTTGAACAACTCAGAACATTGTTATACTTTAATAATGTCGGACCACAACTGATCAAATGTATAAACTATGGTTTTGATCAAGAAAGGCAACACGGTGCAGCGAAATATAAAAACAGCCCAGCTCTTTAGAAAACGGGACAAGGTTAATAGAAAAATCTGTTGAATGACAATAAGTGCTGTTAGTTTTACCTAGTGGAGGAAAAACATCTAACCCTGAAATTAAATAACGTGCTTTAATTATTATCTATTTCAGCAAAGGAATTAGACCAATCTGCACTTTCAATATTAATTAAGTGATCAACAGGTATTCAGGTTTCAACAGCTAAATTCTCACCTAAACCCTTTTTAAAATTTTATGTCACAGAAAGCGTAACATTTCCAACTTTATGCACCTTTTCACTCCTCTCCCCCATTGCTGTTTTTGGTTAAACAGTTCTCTTTCAAACCCCAATGAATCATGGGATAGAATAGCCATAAAGGATGTCGGACGCATCCTTCAAATCTAGGGAAAAGAAGGCCACATTTGTGGGCCGCATTGAAGAAGCCTTGGAATTACTAACCGACCTACTAACAGAGCTCCTTGACCTATCAATTAAATACGTAAACGGGTCGTAAACGACTAAATTTATCTAGTAACTTTTTACTATCTCTGCCTACCTGTGGGAAGCTTCTCTCTGGAAGACATCCTCAGCGTAACATCTGGATCCTGATCCAGCATCACAACGGTGGCCTGCCTGTTTTCGGCTGGCCACTGCATCACTCCGTCGTTTTCCCCCCCTGCAGAGATGCACGGTCACGGCAGCATAATCCGGGTAATCACTTTGTCTTCCATTGGGGTAACGCTGACTCCAAATGAGTAGCCCTCCGAGCTATAAACGCATTTGCTTTTAACAGGCGTGCCGAGGGGAGTGGTGGCAAGAACACCGGTGAAGTTGTGGATTTGCCAGACAAAGACTGGGGCACACAGTCTCAGTGAGAGTGATGTCATCGAGTAAGATGGCGCCCGTGGAGCCGGATGATCCTCTGATTCCTTGGAAGATGTAACGGAACTTTTTGGAGGCTTTGAGAGTTACATGAGCTATTTTCCAGGCATCATCTCCATCACCTAGGAACCCAATAAAAGTAGTTGTTATTCTTAAAGGTTACTTTATCAGTCACGTGCTAAACCCAGTCACTAATAAAACCAAAGTTACGGTATATTATTGATCTTCCAGATTTAATGCAACTTCATTTTCAATTCAAGTGAAGTATACCTGTAATGTGTGGATCTTTGTGACAGTGTTCACAGCCCTGTCCCGTCATCACTTCTGATCCATATCACCAGTTTGTCCCCAGCTCTCCTGTCATCTTGTAGAAGAACTGGAGGCACTGTTCGCCTCTCTTCGGATAGAGGATACGTGACTCCAGCAAGGCACTGCTGCTGCCGGCTGCACCAGAAGATGTGTCAAACTTCATAAAGTAGCCAGAATCTGAAAAAGAGATCATAATTCGGTGAACGACACATGGTTATTTGTGTACTTTTATTTTGCTTCAATGGCTTTGTCGCCCTGCTTTTATGACTTTGAAACCTTTACTGTACCTCTGCAACGTCCTCCCAGGGTATGATCTTCATTACTTGGACTGCTCAACGTCTGGACCCAGTCTGCATTGTCCTCCTCATTCTGGATCATTCCACAAATTTATGAGCTCAAAGGAGCACTGATCCAAGAGAGTATGTGTTTCAGCTGAAACATGCAACACCAAGCAAAATACAACTTCAAAAAGCAGGGACTTCTCAACCTCCATTTTAGACTGAATTATTCAAAAGCTACACTATTGAGTGTCTATAGCGTTTAACTGAGACGTATATCACACATTGTTTGATCTCCAGCTAAGCCTGGCTGACACAGATTTTTCCGACAAGTTAAAATTGTATGGTATGAGAAACAGTATATGTCACATATGCACCACAACCACCGAGGGGTGACCCTGTCTCAGGCCTCTGGTGCCTAACTCTACAAAACACGCAACCTTTTGTTTTTACACTGATTCGCTCACCTCAGCAACCTGAATGCTTGGAGTGACTTCAACAGCAGAGAAGACATATTTCATAAGTAATTCACATTATTAGTTTATTTTTTTATTTTAGTGTTGGGGAAATTCCTTGTCTGAGAATAGATAATTAAACATTCAGCCAAAGATGGTCAGGCCATCATTAAGAAGGGGGGGAAAGCAATATGCTCATGCAATATACACAACAGGACAAAATAAATACCATATTCCTTCAATGTAACAGGACTTGGACACTGCACAAGAATTTTCATTTCATAGCTTTAAAGCAACATTTGTAAATGCATTAACATGAATGACAAAAAAATTTAAAACAGAGTTACACTATTTCCATTTTTCAAATAAAGATGAAAAGTTATTTTGTACAGCAACTAAAAGGATATAAAAAGAGCTGGAAATTATACTGTGCTTTTTTCTGTGCTACACATAATACACACACTCAAAGCAAACATAATACAATATTGTTAATGTCTAGGGAGATTTTTGTGGTGTTTCATATATTTCTAGTGCTTAGTTGTGCATAAGAAGACTCTGAACCCTTGTATGCAGTATTAAATCACAAAGCATTATAGTGAGCACAAAAGCAGTAATGCTCCACTTGTGAAAGTAAATCTGTTGGGCTCTCTTTGGCATTAAGATCGCAATTCTGAGTGCTACACTGCCAGACAGGACATGTAAAAAAAGAATTAATTCCCAAAGCATGTTCTTGTTTTGTTGTTTTGTTGCAACCCACTGGGTCAGTCAATTCCATTTGTTCCAGTTTTAGCTGCTCAAGTATGAGAGATGAAACAGGGAGCTAACATGTTTTCAGACTTTGATGTTTTAGCTGTTGCACTATGTCACTTGACAATTATCTGTTTAATACAACTCATTAGGTTTATTTACTTGCTAGCTGCTTGCTAATTACTAAATTAAATAGACTACAATTGCGGCATTAGTGTGGGGGTGTATTTTCTCCTGAGACTATAGAGGTGACTGATGACAAACCCTTCTGGTATTTTCATATAAAGCAGATTTCTGTTCTAGATTCCATCCATTCGCACTCATTAGGCAAGGCAAGGCAGGTTTATATATATATATATATATAAAAACACTTTTCAGTAACAAGGCAATGTAAAGTGATGCTTTAAAATAGATATAGAACCCTTGTTTGACCTCAGCCAGCAGTGAAAACTTTTACATTGTAGAGAGTGGCTCAGACACATAAAGATATCACTTATCTGATGAATGAACATTAGGAAATCTGTAATCTGTCATAAAGTATAAATACCCACCACAGTCATACATGCGGTTAAGCCTGGTGATGTCTACTTCACTGAAGTCCAGCCGCTGACCAATGACATCATTGAAGTATGGTATGGTGGTTGTAATTGTGGGGATGCTTTCATTCTTGTTAAAGGACAACGGTCTGTAATGCATGATGGACTCATAATCATACGGGGTGTTCAGATCAGTGATGAAATCGTCCTCATATTTCACAAAATTGTGCTCCTTTCCTGTAGAGATAGAGTTACAGTGTTACCAACATGGGAGGAATATGATCATGAATGATCAGTAGATAACCTGAAGTGATATGCGGTTAAAACAGCATGGTCAGCACAGATAGACTACAGTTTCAGCTGTGTGTAAGTTCATATCTGCAGTTTAGAAACACTACAGTTTTTTATCCAACTACAGGAATGGTGGACGAAGAAACATCTGAAAAAAGGTTTTACGTCTGCATTGTTTAACACGATACATAGCTGGAACAACTATGAGCCGCGACGTCCAAATATAAACATAACTGGCAGGACAAAAAAATAAGCTGGTTAAGTCCTAGCTGCTGTCTGTTTTAAATTCATGCTTAAAGTAATAGAGTTTAAGCATAATTTAATTAAATTATGCTATGTTTCATGAGTAAGAATATGCTGGCTATTACTTTTCCAAAGGTTCTACTAATGTTCCATTCATATGGTAATGATAATGTGAATACAGGAACAGGATCTGTAAGCTGCTGTTTAAGCTCTACGTGTCATTTTTACCTGTGTTTTATTTTTACTTTGGATACTTTTTTTTAAGTGTTTTTATTTTTGAAAGATTTATTAATATTTTCTTCATAGTTGAACAAAGAACAAAATATTTTTTTGTTTTCTTACTATCATGCATTTATGATATCAGAATCTGTTTATGTATTAATCCATCAATCCATCATCACAACCGTAATATACACTCCAAACAATGTTAATCAAACTAATTAGCAAAAATTACTGTGCTACAAAAGAAAAAAACTGAAAAGTTCAACTTCAAGTTGTTGGCTACACACATCTTCACTGCTTGGATAGTTCTATCAAATAGAAACTAAAATTCTTCTGCTAAAACACCTATGTTCTGGAAGCAACAGGCACCTACCTTCTTCAATCTCATCCCACCAGATTTTCACATAGTCATCTCTGTCTGAGCGGGACTGCTCATGGTAGAAGCCCAAAGCATGGAGAAGCTCATGTTCCACTATAGCCTTGGTGTCACACCTGGCTCCAATGGACACGTTCTGGCCTGTTCCATCATCTCCAACATATGACCAGCAGCTGTTAACGGTCAAAGCATTAAATCATGATAAATTCTTCTGTTTGTATTGAGTTACTATCACTGAGTTTGTTTTGGGTAATTTAATTGGATAAATCAGCACCCTCGTCGTGTATTACTTAACCACTGGTCCATAAACTTAAGCAACAAGCTAGCTCCATATAAAACCAGTCTCTCACCCAGAGAGCTTGACGAAGGATATGTAGGTGGACTCTCCCTCATAGGGTTTAAAGTCCACGCAGGATCTCAAGCGGTATTCCTCAAATGCTTGAAGGATCACACCCTTAGCATTTAAATCTAAATTTCAAAGGAAGTCATTTCAAAATCAGGACTGTTTTATGAAACTATATTCTGGCAGTTTGCGTTAAGTGTGCACAGTGTACCTAAGGAATCAGTTAAGATGTAAGGTATGGGGAACTTCCATCTTCTTGTTTCGTCAAGGATTGCGTTTCTTTTTGGCTGCAGAATACATAGCAGGCACTGAATATCAACATGTGAATTCTCGACCAACACGTCGCTCCGCAACCCTTACATTGCACTTACATTGACAGCAATGTCTCCCTCAAACAAATCTGTCAGTCCTGAAATGTCAGTGATAAAATGATAATAGTTTGTTAATAAATACTTAATGCCATTGGACTGCATTAGTGCAGGGGGGAAATAAAAGAAAGGATACCTCTGTTAATTTCCAGAATGTCATCTCTGAGTTCACCAGCATCTGCTTCATCTTCTAAACAATGAAGACAGTATTAGAACAAACAAAAAGTTGTAAATACCTTGATTACTGTGGATCATAAGGTTTCTAGAGACCAACCGGTCAATGTCGGAGCAGCCTGCACCTAACACACAACAAGATGGTCTTCTTAATATGAATGCTCAGGCAAAACATTAATGTCAACTTTTTATAGAGAACTGAGATTCTTTAATGCCCCTTACCTTTAAAACAAGAACAACTCCAATCAGAAGAGCAATTTTTCTTAAACTACTTCCAGAGCCCATGTTGAACCGAACAATAACAAAAATGCCCATCAAGAAAGCGGCCGTGGAGGAACTTTGATCAGGGTGATCATTTGTAATGAGTAACAGATTTTAACTGTGTCCTGTGCAGCTTTTACAGCTGACATGGCATCAGCAGTGCATGACAAGATGGGTTGTTATGGCATGTGGAGGTGATAACTGTCATAAACTGTAAGACATCTACCAAAGATGTGTACAAAAAAAAACCTACAGAATGATATGAAGCCATTTTGATGTCTGCAAAGCTGCAAGTTCATTATAACTCGGAGTTCAGACCTTTTGGTGCTTTTGTAGTTAGAAAGCTGAATCCTCTTTTGTCTAATACAGTTTTAAATTAAGGCAGTACTTTCTTCAAATTGTAAAATCCAAATTGTTTTACCTCTGCTTTTTTTGGTTGTTTACTTCATATCTGCACCTACACATGGTAGGTGCAGATAAAGACAGGCTCAATTTGGATGTTATTTATTACAGGTGCAGAACAGTGATGAGTAAGTAAAATGTTTAGTACTTTAGGAGTTGATATGACCCAAGTAGGTATAATGTCATGCTTTGGGTTTTGTTTTTGTTCAGTCACTTCCCAGCCACCACTCCAGACCATTACCGGATCCCTGTGGTACGCGTTTTATTGACAGTGAGCTGACAGGAAGAGGGGGAAGACAGGCGGCAAAGTGCCACGAGTCGGAGTCGATCCTGGGCCGACCGCGTTGAGGACTAAAGGCCTCCTAATATGGTTCGCGCTAACCGCTAACCCCACCACCCCCCCCCCCCCCCCCCCCCTCACCCCTGCGGACGCGGGCGCTCCCCGGAAAACAAAACTTGCCAAATCCCGTCGGGAGAAGGGCGAAAACATGGTTTCCACCAACAAAAGCCTTCAGAGCCGTTCTCTGATGTTCTTTTAATGAAACAATATTAGGTAGATTGGACAACACGGAAGAAATAGCAGCATCAATGTTAACGCTTGCTTCCTCAACGAGCCGCCATTGCTATCAAAACAGTCTCCCGTCATGGTCGCATCTCCACTACGTCACATCTATGAAACTCCAGCCCTGCGTCCTGATTGGTCAGACAATAAAATTGGTTGGAGAAATCACTTTCTATGGGAGATGTCCCAGATGTATGTGAGTGAAGCTAGGCAGAGCGACATACGTCTGGCGAGAGTCAGTTAGTAATGTAAGGCATTACCACTACAGTTTCAGTAATATTTTACTCGATACAATTCTCAGTAACTGAAGTTACTTTGCTTTTTAATCCAAAATTGAGAAATGCTTAATTGGCACCAGATAAGATTATCCACAATTAAAAAAAAGTAATTTATGCTTGTCCTGGAATTTGATTGCCTTGTTTAGATGACTGTAGAAAGGGAGTTTGAGTTATCTCTGCCATTCATGCAACAGATCTAACATGCTTAGGCTATACTTCTCATTTCAAGCAGTGAGAATAACTAAAATGTGGCTTTTTTAGACTAGAGTACTTCTTTTGACCAACAGTTTAGACAAGGTAAGGTTACACAGCACAAGGCTTACAAGTTGAGTTCACAAGCTTAGATCGCAACACTTGAGTTTGCGATTTTCCTTTCTTTTTTAAATGTTTTACAGTATTAATGTGAAAACCAGATTTTTTATTTTTACATTTTTGGTATTTACATTGATCAGGTTTGTGCACTGTGGTAGTGATGGTGTAAAATCACTTAAAATGTTAAAATGCTTATCAGTTTAAATGTCTAAATAAATCATCTATTTGGATTGTTTGTCTTTGAGTTATTGTCACTGATTCATAGCGGGCAATCTATTCCACCAATAGAGTAAATAAGTATACTTAAGAAGGGCTCCTTGAGTTACTGAACATTTCTCAGGGCAGAGGTTTATATTGGGGTGTCTAACATAAAGTCAGCATATCTGTTGACTGATTATTGAAGGAGTCTCTTGCTTTCAGATAGTGTACATGAAGGGATAGAAGAAAAGGGCTCTTAGAATGAAGTATTTTGTAGTATTTTGAAAATACAAAATACGGTATTTTATTTTGATACATTTTTAAGGTGGGTATTTGTTATTTTATTTGGAAATACATTTGATGTATTTGTGCCCATCCCTGGCAGTGAGTAAGGAAGGAGGTATGAATCCTGTCTTCCCTGGATGATGTGCCACAGTTTAACAGAACGCCAGACCAGGTGTAACCTACTATGAAGACAAAAAGAGACAGAACAAAAAGTTAAAAGCTGAAATGACGACAAACAATGCAAATTGGAGAGCAATAGGAGAACTTTTATTAATGGTATTCAGATGGAGCACACAGCTCATGAGGATCAGAGTTGTCCATCTCTGGTCTTAGCCCTGGGACAGTATTCTGATTCAATCTTTTAGTAAGTCAACGCACATCCACATACACTACATGTACTCGTTTACTTTGTGCCGTAAATCATGTTGAAGCCCTCCCATTGGCATCCAGGTCCCCTAATATTAGCCAAATCAGACTTATGCGGTATTAGCTTAGACGTCATCCGACCCAGTGGAGATCTGATGGACCTTGAGGGTGAGATGCAACACACATCAGAAGAGTGACTATCTACCTTGGCATTTGGCGAATATCATTATGTATTTCATTTAATTTATTATTAATGGGAAAACAGTGACACAACTTTTACAAAACATGAAGTTATTCTGGCTGCACAGTGGCGCGGTGCGTAGCAAGTGATCGAAAATGGATGGATGGATGAAGTTATTCTTTACTTTAATTTCAATGCTTCGCTTTCTAGCCATTGGCTGTTGTACAGTACTGTTGTAAAGTAAAGTAATGCATTTGTTCAGCTCCCATTTGACAATATTTTCTAGAACCACCTTTGAATTTGGTCGCAACAAAAAAGTCTCCTGGGGGTTTAATTCTACAAGCTTTGCACATCATGAGGCATATATGTTTACCTTTTCTTTGCAAAATAGCAGAAGCTTAGTCCAACTGGTTGAAGACCATCTTTGAAAAGCAACCTTCAAGTGTTTCTTAGCAATAATTTCTTAGCAGCATTTATGACTGGAATTTGACTGGACCATGCCAATATATGAATGTGGTTTAGATTTAAACCGTGCCACTGTAGTAATGTATGTTTAAGGCCATTGTTGTGCGTCTCCATCTCAGTAAACAGTCTTTTGTAGCTTCTTCCAGGATTTCCCTGTATTTTGTTCGACCATTAGTGGCAGTTGTGTGCAGCTACTCTTCCTGGGGTCCATAAATTCAACAAAACAAACAGAAAAAAAAAACAAAATACAAATAAATAAAGCTCATAAATCAAAAACCTAAATAACATATGCTGTTATGACGGGATGTTTTTCTTCCTTCTCTAAAAAGTTTACATTAGTGAATGCATACCATACTATTCTCAGATTAAATACATATACATACAAATATATACATATATACACTTATGCAATATGTATATAACAAATTGCATATATAAAACATGCATAACCGAATCCAGCTTCTCTGTCTCTTCTGAAGTAAAACATCCCAACAGCATAATGCTGCCACCGTTTCCTCGTGAGGATGACATGTTTGTAGTAAGGGTCAGAGTCCGTTCACCTCCACACACAATATTTCAAATGTAGGCTCATCCTTCTCAATTTTTTTCACTTCACAGTTTTGAACAACTTTGTTGGTTTATAACAAAATCCCAATAAGGTACATGGGCATTTGTGGTAAAAAAAAAATGTGACAACATTTTACATTGACTCAAAAGAAATAGCATGGCATGTCACACCTTTATTCAAATATAGCTAACTCTAATTAACTTTAAATACACAGCCAGGCATGGACAAAGAAATTGCTTTCATTCATTCTTGAACAGGTTTTACCAAGATCTGAGTGGTCATTTATATTTTAATTCCGTTAGAGCATCCATGAAAGCATCAGGTCATAACCAAATCAAAACAAATGCATGACAGCTATTTATGGAACAACAAACTGAATGCTTGCTTAAGCCTTTTATTGACATTTCATAATGCATTTTGATTACATCACACTTCCTGTGCAATTATCTTCAGACTTTTCTCCTCATTCCAGCTGAATGTACTCCATCCAACTGCTTCAGATGAAAACAAACATTTCACAATAATATCTGTGTTAATCTTATATAAAATAATAATCAAATTTGTATGCACTTACCTGTTCAATCTGTTTTAAAAGCCCTCTATGACCTCATTCATGCGACACAATGGGATCTTCTGTTTTAATGAGCGATGTTAGGTCTACAGAGAAGAAACAGATATGTCTTATTTGCTTTGTAGCACCATAAGAATTTAAACTTTTACTTATCAAGTGTAAAAAAAAAAATCCTGAACCTTCAAAATCAGTGAAGATGATGAGGTCATCATTCTTCAGGTAATTGCGCCGCCTGAGGTCAAAGTGCTTGATGAAGTTCCTCCAGCCCCATGAGTCCCCTCTGTAGCAATCACAGGAGGGGTCGTACTTGCCCACCTTGGAGGGATTGTCCCAAAAGAACTGTCCATCTGACGCTAGAAGCAACAAGAACAAAATTACAGCGCCGAAAGGGATTCCACAGCTTAAATGATGCTGTAGAACAATCTATGCTGACAAGTAGCTGAAATTATACATGCAACAGGAAGAAAGATCTTGCAACAATAAAATTCCACATTTCTTATCAAAGTCTGTATCCCCAAATACAATCCAATTAAATGCCAGAATATTAAGTTTGCACCCAAGTGCATTTGCCCTATCTCCATCTTAGCCTGCCTTTACTCCCCTTAGAATCTAAACCCATTCTTATCCCAATGCTTTCTGGTTTTTGGAATCAGTTCTACATTAATGACATTAATGTTTGTGTTTTCCGGTCCACTAATTATGACAAAATAGAGCTTAAAATCTTTTTAAGGAGCACTGAACACTGTTTCCAAGAGGGAAAAGACTGCAATGTTGCTGGGAATACAATATGAACATTGGTGTTCACTGAAGCAGATGCATTGCAGAGGATCAGGCTCAGTGTGGCATTATTTAATACTGTTTTATTAATTAAGCAAACCGGCATTATGATAGATCTGCAATACTGCCGGTAGATGGCAACACATCTGTTTATATCTGGTAATCGCGTCCGTTGCTGGGGCTATTTTTATCCACAAAGAGGACCATCAAATCATTATCAGGATGGAGGCTTGGTATATATAACTTTATTTTATCACGATTAAACGTTTTTTTGGTCATTTTTTATAAGCATATAATGTGGCTGTATACCTTGCCCAAAGACCAACACTGTATGATGTTATAAGCCCACTATATACATATGCACTCTATATTAGGGCTAGACGATATGCAAAAAAAAGCATATCGATAAAATGCAAATCATATTTATCGATATTAGTAATTATCAACAAATTCAAAAAACTTTTTAAGTGCAGCCCTGCCCATTTTATGTTGTTGCTTAGCGACCTATTTTTATATATAGAACACAGAAACACTGGATTCAAACTCAACCCTTTATTCAACCAACTTTTTACCAAAACTGCAAGTTTTTAAAAAAGAAAAAAGAACGTGTGCTCTCTGAACTCTTTGAAGGGGGCAGAGCTTGGTTCCTGGGTCTGTGTTCTGATTGGTTGGGACGATGTAATGACTGTAATACTAACCTACATAGCTAGAATGCAAAAGGAAGGTAATTTGTTATTCTATTGAACTCTTTGTAGATCATTGTTTATACGATATACGTCTATCGATCAATATATATCGTTATTGAATTATCATCCAGCCCTACGCTATATAGAGGCGAGGTACACCCTGGACAGGTCGCCAATTTGTTGCAGATATATATATATATATATATATATATATATATATATATATATATATATATATATATATATATACATACACAACCTCTTTATTGCTGCATGAGGTATGAAATAAGTATTTCTTTTGACGAAGTAAGACAGCAGTATGAATATTCTGCTGTCGGGTTTCTTAGTTGGGGTTTCATGGTTTTTGTCTTTTACCGGTTCCCTCAGGGCAGCGAGACATACTTACTTGTCCTCATATCAGTGGTGAGACTACGAGCAGAAGACATCCTCTGCAAAATATCTGGGTCCTGGTCCATCACCACCAAGGTGGCTTGTCGATTTACAGCTGGCCACTTCATCACAGCGTCATTCTCCCCACTGGCCAGGTGGAAGTACAGCCCAACATAGTTTCCAGTGTAATCACTGTGACTGGACAAAGGTATGACACGTATGCCATAACCGTAGCCTTCGCGGCTGTAGAAACGAGGGCTTTCAATAACAGTGTTCACATTAGCTGTTTCCATGATCCTGGAAAAGTTACGGATTGTCCACACAGCGTTTGGGCAACGGGTCTCGGTCAGGCTGATGTCATCTATGTAGATGCCTCCAGCAGAAGCTGTAGGGTCTCCACGTACGGCTTGGAAAGCATAGCGGAATTTAACCCCTACTTCCAATGGAACGTGGGCGATCTTCCATGACTGCTCGGAATCCGCTAGGTAGAAAGCAAAGGTTAAGGTCACAAAACAGCATAATGCATTTTAATTTAATGAGATTGTTCAATATGATCTCTTAATCAACTTTACATATATATGTCTGGACGTTGATCTAAACAATGCCATCATGCCTCAAGCTGTTGAGTAATGTTGTTCTTCTATAACCATATAATATAATATAAATATAAAAAGCATTACCAAAGCATGAAGCTGTCACCACCACATTTCACCACAGGGATGGGTGTTCACCGCATTTTGCATGTAAAACAAAAAGTTAAGTTTTGCTGGTTGAGGATTTTGTGTAGAGTGCCAAATATGGTTGGAAATAATTTGATATTTCCAAGAAATATTGTTCTTCCTTCTTGGAATAAGGTGAAAAGTTACACCTTTATGTGTGTATTGATTCTTACCCTTGAGCCAGAAAGATAATAGCCTAGTATGCTCCTGGATAGGGGTCAAAACGTTTTCAGAAAGAACTGAGTGAAAGTTAGGTTGCCTTCGATTTACGCCTGTTTGCTGTTGCGATGACTCAGATAACTGAGAATTTGCAGAGGCATCTTAGTATGCCATTTTGAAAGAGGTAGCGGAACCATTTTTCTCTTGTCTTGTTAGCTCAGTGGTGAGCTCAGTAAACCGAATTGACAACATCAAGAAACTGCTAAAGTTATCATCCCATCATATTATTAACTACATGTTTCCAGCTTTATAATTTCTCTGTGCATGCAAGGTAACGCTAACAATTAGCTTAGAATAAATTCTAAAGCCCAAGTTTGTTTAAACCAGCCGATAGAAATCAATCAAAACGATCAGCCGCAGTTATTTAAATGTTTCAACCTTGACATGGCATCAAAATGGTGTTGGAAAAGCTAACTATTTGATAGTTTTTTAAAAGTACAATCATTTGAATGCTATTTATCCAACTGTGCACTTGTGAAAGAATTCAGACCCATACTGTCTTGATGCAAATTGTAAAAGATTAGGAGTCTCACTGCTTTTCAAGGTAAAACTCCAGTTAGCAACTGTAAAGGTTGTCCATTATTTACCATAAAAAGTATGTATTTTCTTCATTCTGCGGACAGTGCCTGTGCCATCGTCCATCTTGGTCCATATGACCAGCCTGTCTTGAGAGCTTCCAGTTATCTTGTAGAAGAACTGCAGACACTGGAGCTTCCTTTTAGGGTAAAGGGTTCTTGATTCCAGCAGAGCAGACTGCTGAGGGTTTCCAGTCCTGGTATTGAAGTACATGAAGTACCCTGCATCTGAAAACCAGTGAAAGAGGAGTTTTAATTAAAAGAAAATCTAAAGCGTTTCCTTTTTAACATTGTCTGAATTTTGGTTTTGGCTGGATTTTATAAGTGAACTAGTTCAACTCTGACCTCTACATCGTCCCAGAAGCGTATGATCCTCATCTCCTGTGCTGCTCTTCATATGGACCCAATCAGCATCATCAGTAGAAGACTGGATCATTCCACAGATGCTTGCATACTCAAAAGAACATTGATCCAGAAGGGTCAGAGGGCCAGCTAGGGTGAAACAAAATACCAACTTGACAACTTGGATATCTATATCTGGAGCTTTCCGTTTGTAGTGAGCAGGTCCATAAGAAGCTGCCTTTGTCAAATATACATACAGCAGTTATACATTCGGTTGAGCCTAAGGGTGTCAATCTTGCTAAAGTCCAGGTACTGGCCGATGATGTTGTAGAACTCTGGAATTTTGGTGGTGATGGTGGGAATGGATTCATTCTTGTTGAAGGAGAATGGTCTGTAATGCATGACAGATTCGTAGTCATATGCCGTGTTTTGATCGGTGATGAAGTCATCGTTGTATTTGTTGAAGTTGTGCTCGAGCCCTGTGGAGGATTTTAACTTTGATTCAGACAACCACAAGATTTTAAAAGCACTAACCACAAACTATCTTTTCATCCTTTGAACATTTAGGTTCTAGAGGTACCTGGTGTCACCTGGTCCAGCCAAATATCCACATAGTCATCTCTGTCTGTACGAGACTGTTCGTGGTAAAATCCGAGAGCGTGCAGCAGTTCATGTTCAATTACAGCCTTGTGGTCACAGCCTGTTCCTAAAGACAAGATCTGACCGTTCTGCTGGTCTCCAACGCTGGAGAAGCACCTGACAGGAGAGAGACACTTGGTTGAAATTCATTTCACTCCTTCAAATTCAAACTTAAACAGACAGAAAAGTCAAGTACAATACATTCTACTTGTGCTTGTGTCTCAGAGCGGTGAAAAGGTATTTGCCTTCTTCCAGATTTATTGGGTTTTTGTTTTATTGTCAGGTCTAATGTTTCCAACCAAGAAAAGAAATTTCATACCCATTAAAGATAAAGTGAGTAACTACAAAATTGAGAGCAAAAAGATCACAAAGATCCATCTCAGGTTTACCTCAAGACCTTTGGGAAACTGTACTCTGGATGGTGAGACAACATTGTCAATATTTGAAAGGTATAGGCCTAATTATAAAAAAATATATAAAAGAACTCAATGTAGACGGTCAAACATGATGGTGGTAGTGTGATGGTTTGGGGCTGCTTTGCTGCCTAACGGGTCGGTTTCAAGTTTATATGATGATCTGAAACAATCAAACTGAATACAGTTGTTCATGGCGTAGTTCGTATCACTTCCACTGTTTTGGCAGATTTGACGAAAGGTTGGATAAACAGTTGAGTCAGGGAGCTTTCAGCTATTGCTCCATATTTTGCACATCAATCGAACAGAAAGGAGAGCGTTGCCATACCCTCCCCTCTTTTCAAACTTGATGTAAGTCTTCTCTCCCTCATATGGCTTGAAGTCGACGCAAGACTTGAGACGGTACATCTCGAACGCCTGGTGGACGCAGCCTTTTGCATTCAGATCTGAATAGAGGAGCCATAAACAAAGGACACAGAAGGTAATATAAACTTATATATACTTATATACTGATATAGCTTAGAATTACTGTCACACTTGAGTTGGAACAAGATTTATATCATTGGAAATACTTTCCTTTAAAATATGTAAAAGGAAATGGCAGCATGGTCAAGAACTATACGATCATCAAATGTACCCGAGGAAGACTGATGGCTTTTATCGGCACTCATAGTCTCTAAAGTTATTTATTGATGTTTAAAAGCAAGATATCTGCTAATAATTTCTTGAGTCTGATTCACAGTCAGACGGGAAAGGTAGTCCAGTCTGACTTTTAAGTCCTAGAATAAAAAGGTCTAGAAAAACTGCAAAGATAAGACCAGCTCCCTTCTATTCAAGCAATCCCCCAAGAAAATTTTAATAAATAGATATTTAAAATATCAACATTACCCTGTGTCTAAACAACACCAAAACACAGTTAAAAAGTGAATGGTGAAAACACTTTCACAAAAAGAAGTTTTTTTATGTCTAAATATGGTCAAAAGATGGTCAGTTGTGATCAAATGCGCTAACCAAGGATGACTTTCAGAATCTTTGTTTAGGTTTGGATGGCTTATTTTAAAGATATTTTTTCTGAGCTGAATAACGACAGGCCAATCTGAAATATCCAGTAAATATGTGAGTAGATGATCAGTGTTTGGGTTAGGACTGTCAAAAATCCCATCAACAGAATATATTTTGGTGGGATTGTTTAATTCGGAATGATTCTGATCCAGATTTTACTGCATCATCTTACTCGGGTATTGTTTCCAAGATATAGAGTTACTCCAAGACATCAGCTCTTTTGAAAGTGAGCCACAAAGTTTGCTTCAAAGAGTTATAAATACCAACTCGTTCTGCCAACACTTTTTTTTTTTTTTACTTGTAATGCAATCAAACGAATTTAGTTGTCATACAATGCTTGTATGATTTGCCTTATGGTATTTAATGTCTTTATAACATGAGGTAACTAAACAGCACTGTATGAAAGAGCTCTCACTGTGCTGTACTGCAGGTTGCACTGAACCTTTCTTGGTTTCCAGGAACTTTGTGTTTCCTATCAAATGGCTCATAAATTACTTTTTACTTTTTTAGAAAATAGTATTTTAGTTTACTTACTGCACATTCATTCTCTCTCTCTCTCTTTCTCTCTCTCTCTCCCTCTCTGCCCCCTTTTCCTGGTTTCCTGTTTTTTATTCAAAAGTTAATTCATGCAAACATTTGAAACTAAACACAACTGACTCTCTGTTTTCATTCTGTTGAGGAACTAATTTGAATGTATGAAATATCGACCAATGTAACTTTTATGTGCATTCCTATTTCTCTACTCTACTAGTTGATGTTTAGAGGCTGTTTTAAATAGTTCTATGTTAATGTACTGTTATTGCATTTATTTCTCCGGAATTTGTTAATTAATTTTTTTCAACTTAATGAGGAATATTTCAACTTAATGAGGAATGAGTAATATGAGAACTCAAAAAATCTTGAAAAAACTGATTTTCTATATGTATTGATACAATCACATTAATTTAACTCACCTAAATCATCCCCAAGAATGTAAGGGATTGGAAATTTCCACCGATATTTTTGGTCAGTCAGGGCATTCCGTCCTTTCTGCAACATAAAAGCTCAGTTTAAAAGTCATTTAAGTAAAGCAAGATTATTAATCTCATCAATCGAAACACATAATAAATACCCACATCTCTCAAAGAGATGTTGCACTTTAGTCACTAAAGAACTGGAGAGCCAACAGCTCCCAATAAAGTAATTTATGTTAAAGAGAAATCATCTGGTTACAACTTACAGGAATCAAAATGTCTCCCTCAAAGAGGTTGGCATCGGAGCCTGCAACAAAATCGTGTTATATTGAACATTATGTCAATTAATCAAGATTCTCTCTTTTAAAGTTTATGTTATAAAATCATGGAACATCCTTTTTTACCTAAGTTTAGGATAGGGTTCTCATCCTCGCCGTTCTCATACACCTCTACGACACATACACATAGGTTTGAGTCTTTGGATGTACCTCACAAACTGTATCCTATTATTATTGTCGTTATTATTATTATTACTATTATTCATAATAATAATAATTTCCCCCTATTTTACATACCGTGTACTTGACTGCGATGTGGTATCTGCACAAAGCAAAGCAAGTATATGTCAGTGCTGTTAACATCAGTAATAGTACTCATTGCATATATTCAGTACTTACAGTGAATGATGTGGTTAAAACCACAAATCCAAGCAGAAAGAGTCCTCTCTCCATTATGATTGACAGTGAAAGAATAAAGGCTACTGCTTTGGTTAAAGCATGGACTCTAATGTCTTAGAAGAGATCAGGTTTATGGCGGCAGTAAAGACTAACCAAAGGACTTTGACTCAGGCAGTTACTGATTGTTGAGGGGTTCTCACATGTGCACTTGCTTGTTTGCTATTGAACCACATCTGATAGCACATTATCTAATCTAATTGTTAACATCTCCTGGCCTCCCTTAACTCAGGTCAAATAAAATGACAGCTTAAAAAGGTCATGAGATATTGTTGAGTCAATTTAAAAAAAAAACATCTCATGAAAGCTTGGAACCCCCTACTGCTATATTTTCTTGTAATAAATAAATGAAACATGAAAAGGGAGACTCAATAATTCAGATTAGCAAAAAGTAATAAGGATGAGTTTCTCACAAGAGGAAGCTTGGAGATGGGCCTAAAATTCCCCAACACAGATTTCTATATTAAAAGCTGCACCACAGCATGTTTGAAATGAACAGGAACTACTCCAGATGACAGACTACAGTCAAAAAGTAAGTTTGCTCCCTGCTTACTGAGCTGGAACAAGTTTGGGCGTCAGAGTGAGGGCACATCCTCTGCACCAACAACATGGGCCATCCACCAGTTTCAGAACACGCCAAGGCAAGAACACAATGGAAAGTACACCAGAGACTGGCCAAGAATCCCTGGATTGCGTCAGATGGGCCTTCAGCTTCACCAGGCGTCTACCACAGCGACTATGACGTTTCCACTGGCAGTAGATCTCTGGAGGTTGGCGTAGTTGAGCAGGGATTCCCGACAGGGAATGGGGGAAACTGTATGTTCCCATGTAGCCACATTATTTACAAACAGCCTTAGATCTGGTAATGTTCGGCAATAATACACCAGCAGTGACTTGATTTCGCTTACACCAAGGCAAGGCAAGGCACATTTATTTATATAGCCCATTTCAGTGCAAAGACAATGCTAAGTGCACCAAGGGTCAGAAACAACAGGAGACTGACTAAAATTGACATTAAAAGACAGCCTGCCACATGCATCGGTGCCATCTTGGGAGCCACATCTGGGTCATGTGCATGCGTACAAAAGCTTTCAAGTCTTTAAAGTCACCTAAACACACAACAAGGTTTAAGTGTTTTGCTTTAAAGGTATAGTCTGCAATTTTTCCTGAAGGTTTCCCATCCCTTTTTAGATAACTGTGCATGCGCAACACCGTCTTAGCCGATACCTTCCGCTCCTCTGGGGGATCGCGTGAAATGGGATGGGCATTGATTTAAGTAATTTCAACAGCATCCAAAAATGTTTTGTTATCTAATTTCAGCAAAATGCCACCACCCAAGAACAACAGGACTTACTGTGTCCTTACTTTTCTTAAAAAAAAGTAACGTCATTGTAACGAGGACAACACCTCTCATATTATTAATAGAATAAAATCAGAAAGGTGAACGGGTGACGACTGATGTATGGTGGATTTTTTTAAGATACTTTTTCATTATTATTACCACATTGACTTTAAAGGGATGGGTTGATTATTAGCTGCCATAGAACACCCCAGTAGTGTTCTGCACATTTATATGGTGAAATTCTACTCCATAGTAACTGAGAGGTGAAAGTTTTTCCCCATTTATTTTTAAAATTTGCCACCTTTATGCTCAGGAGCTGTACCTTAGACATGCATCGCTGAATCTATTTGTATGTTTAGGAGCAGCAATGCCGCAGCACAAACAGAAAAAGAAGAGGATGGTACAGGGCTGGGGCTGAGGTCTTAAAATAAGTCAGTGATCGCTTTTAATGTCAGGTTCAGGGTATACTATTAACAGACTTGACAGTGTATCAGCCTAAATACATCTGCAAATCAATTGCTTAAAATCTTTATGTACAAGAAAAGCCTCCACAAGATGCTGCTTTTTTCAAATCTTTTTAAGTCAAATCCTGATATTGTATATTACCATATGTAAGGTCTTAATGCCATGCAGGGACATCCTGGGTTTGAGAGAGGAAGTCAAAGTGAGGGAGAGACAGGAGCAGACCAACAGGTAAAACAGAGCAACACGTAACAGGAGATATTTCACAAGGGTTCACAAAAAGTCAGAAAAATGGGACTGCTTGCTTGTAATAAGTGCTGTCTTGTGGCAATAGCAATGTTTACATGTACAAAATGTCGCGATCAGATTGCAATGTATTCGGATTAACAGACAATAAACAATCAGATTGTACCGTTTATATGGTCACACAATCAATTAATCTGATTATAATGTACATTTATATGCACCTGGCTTTATTCAGAATAGAATCTGATATGCACAGTTATGAAATTTCCATAAACAAAACACAGAAGTACTTCCGTCTTTGCTGAGTAACAGAAAAAAAGTAAACAAAGCAGTATTGTACGAGTTGCGACAGGTTCTAACTATGTTTGAAACGCTACTAATAAATGATCATTTATTTAGTAGCGAAAAGGTTGAACCTTTCAATAGAAAGGTTGAATCGGGAGCAGATACAATTTTGCGTCCCAACATATTTCCTCCATTCAAAGTGAAAATACATCACGTGGATGTGGAGCAAACATTCGCACTCAGGTCAGTTTGCCACATACAGAATAACTTGATACTGACAAGCGTTTTATATTGTTGCGATATCAACTAGGTCAGGTGGAACGAACTGCTTAAACGGATGCCGATCGGACTCTCAATAAACATAAACCACCCTTCTCTTTCTGATTACAATTTAATTCTGACTGAGCTTAATCTGATCAAAATATTCTGTTTGGCATGGTTGGTGAAGAAGGCCCAACAACTCTTCTCCCTCAGGAAACTGAAAAGGACTGGACTTTCCACTAAACTGCTTAAAAATTTCTACAGAGCTACCATAGAGAGTGTGTTATGTATCAGCATAGCTGTGGTATGGGAGCTGCACAGTGCAGGAGAGGAAAGACTTAGCACGGGTGGTGAGAACAGCGCAGGGGATTGTGGGATGCCATCTACAGGATTTGGACCCAGTCTATGCAGAGCGAGTCCAGAGAAGGGCCAGACGCATCTCCCCTGATCACACCCACCCAGGCAATGCGCTGTTTGCCCCTCTCACATCAGGTAAACGCTTCAGAAGCATTAGATCATGTGTTACAACCCTATGTTACAATCCATCTAATGTTAAATATCTTAAAGTCCATCATATGTTAGAGTCTGTCGCTTCATGCTTGATCAGTATGAGGGATTGCTGCAAAGCCATGGACAATGCAGACGACTCTCCCTGTAGCTCTACGCTTCTCCAGGAGTGAATGCTGCTTGTCAGGACTTTGAAGCAATCAACTGGTTCCCTTATATAGGACATTTTTGACCAATCTGTATAATCTGATTGAATTTGACTTTGTAAAGTGCTTTGAGATGACATGTTTCATGAATTGGCGCCATATAAATAAAATTTAATAAAATGTAATATCTAATTGCACACTTCTGTAAATAAAGCCTCAAATTATTGCACAAAAGTAACTTATTGCCTCATTACTTTATGACGAACAACTAATCTTTGTAACACGGCTCATATCACTTGCGAAGGGACTGATACCAAAGCCCTCGGACTCTGATATGAACTTTTAATTATTTTTACCTTTTTTATCATTTGCACGATCTAATGTGAGAAAACATTTTTTACACGTTGTTTGTTGTATGTACTCTAAGCTGGAGTATCCTGAATTTTTTTTTACCACGGTTACACACGGTGACAATAAATAATCTTTGAATATACACACGCTTGTGCAAATTGCTCCTTGTCCTTTTCATTCCTGTAAAATTGAACTCAAGTTCAGTTTTTTCATATCCCCCCAAAACTCCTGTATAACAGAAAGAAAACCTCCAGCAGAACCTGAACCAGTGTTAATGGCCCTCTGCCCCGATCGGCCAGAAGTTTATGCAGAGTAGACACAAAAGGAACACATAAGGACTAATCCAGCAATACTTTCTATGTGAGAGAAAAGTAAAAAGTTAGTTGTAGTGGCTCCTGAAGTGACTTCATCGAGGAGAGAAACACATCAGACGAAGATAAAAGAGAGAGCACAAAGACAGAGTTAACCACTGAAAGACAGGTGATATACAGAAGGACAACATTAAGCGGCTGGCAGCAGTAGCCCAGCTGACACTGCCTCCAGCATGTTGTCAAAGCTAAACAGAACACCAGGCCAGATGTAACTACTGTCAAGGAAAAAAACAGAGAGAACCTAAAGTTAAAAGTTGGAATAACCACATTCATGCTATATTGGGGAATAGTAGGAGAAGGTAGCAGTGGGGGAAATAGATCTTGATGTCCTCCAGCAACCTAAACATATAGCAGCATAACTACGGAGATAGCTCAGGGTAACCTAAGCCACTCTAACTATAAGCTTTATCAGAAAGGAAGGTTTTAGGCCTAGTCTTAAAAGTAGACAGGGTGTCTGCCTTATAGACCAAAACTGGGAGTTGGTTCCACAGGAGATAACTAAAAGATCTGTCTCCCATTCTACTTTTAGAGACTCTAGGAATCACCTGCAGTCTGAGAGCGAAGTGCTCGGTTAGGAAAATATAGGGCAATCAGAGCTCTGATATATGATGGAGCTTGATTATTAAGGGCTTTATATGTGAGAAGGAGAATTTTACATTCTATTCTAGATTAAACGGGGAGCAAATGAAAGGAAGCTAAAACAGGAGCTCTCTTTTTAATTTTTATCAGAACTCTTGCTGCAACATTGTGGATCAGCTGAGTAGTTTTGATTGCATTTTGTAGACTTCCTGATAATTCAGCAGTCCAGCTTTAATAAATTGATTTAATCTTTTAGCAGCACTTTAAGAGTCCTTAAGATCTGATTAGACATGCTGGATCCATGGAGAATTCTGTGCTAACTTTGCTATGATTGTGCCAGAACAGACCAAAAGCAGACCATAATGGAAGATGATTCTATTTTAACTGATTTTAATGTGGTCTGCTGTAAAAGACAAACCATAAAATCCATCCATTCATTGACTATACCCACTTATCAATGCAGGATTGCAGGTGTCTGTCTCCAGCAGTCATTGGGTGAGAGTTGGGGTATACCCTAGACAGGTCACCAGTCCATCACAGGGCAATGCAGAGACACACACACACACACACACAATGGCAATTTAGAGAAACCTGTAACCTAATGGTGTTGGGTTATGTTTTTGGACTGTGGGAGGAAGCAGGAGTACCTGGAGAGAACCCAGGCGTGCACAAGGAGAAGATGCAGCCTCCATGCAGAAAGACCCCAGGTCAAACCCATGGTTCAAATCCAGGACTTTCTTGCTGCAAGGCAACAGTGCTACGAACTGCACCACTGTCCGCCCCAAACACAAAATATATCTAAGAATTTCTTCAGCAAAAATCACAAACTAGCAACTTTCAGTGGTTGTTGTTGTTCATCAGCACAAACAACTGAAACATAAACTTTTAAAAAAACATTTCATGGACACTATATTGCCAAATGTATTTGCTCACCTGCCTTGAGCCGCATACAAACTTCAATGACATTCTATTCTTAATCAAGAGGGTTCAAAATGGTGTTGATCCCCCCCGCCTTTGCAGCTAGAACACCTTCAACTCTTCTGGGAAGGCTGCCTACACGGTTCTGGAGGATTTTAATGGGAATCTTTGAACATTCTTCTAGACTTTGTGAGTTTATACACTGATGTTGGGAGAGAAGGCCAGGCTCTAAGTCACCACTCTAATCCATCCCAAAGGCTATCAGGTTGAGGTCAGGACTCTGTCATGTTAGGAGAGGAAGAAGCCAGCTAGAACCTTAAGCAGACATGATTTTAGACACGTCAAAATGAGGCTTGTCATCCATACAAATCTCCGGGGCAGATCTCCCAGGTGAGAGGGGGAGCAAGAGGATATTCCGCAAGAAAAGTGAGGGGATTTTGCAATGAACATGGCTGAGTTTACTGCAGTCATGCCAGCCCTCAATTTGTTTTGTAGGTCATGCGATCAACTTGCATTACAGTAGTAATGCCTGAGACTACTTTCCAAAATAAAAGCAATGTGTTTGACGTGTATCCACCTATTTTATTCTTTCTTCTTTTTTTTTTTTTACATGGCATTCAACACTTTAAAATCAATAACGTTTATTCCTCCTTTTTCTACTGATATTACTATGTCGTTTTTTCTGATCACATGTTTTTTATTATTCCAGATGAAATTGTGACAATATTCTTCAAACAATTGAGCCAACTGTCAAATATTTGTTGATTTTTTTTTTTTTTTTGTAAAATGGCTTGAATATTTGTTCTGTCATTTTCAGTGTGGTCCTTGTTAATCATTATACCTTACTATTTTACCTCAATTTATCACAAAAACTTGTAGACCTGTATCTCTCTATCTAATATAAGAAAAATCACATTCTAATATAAACAATATATTTTAATCTTACTTGTGAAAAGTTATCCCTCGAGCCCTGACGTCAATAGTCCGTCGATTTAAACAAAAATACGCCGCACAGTGCTGAGGTATCATTAGTGTGTTCTACTTGAATCAGCAGGTTAGGGTAGCAGGTCGACCGCCCCAAGATGGCGACCGTAATTCCTGCGTCGCGACAGTCAATGCGGGGTCTACTCATATTATGTCTATGGCTGGCATGACTGCAGTAAACTCAGCCATGTTCATTGCAAAATCGCCCCACTTTTCTTGCGGAATATCCTCTTGCCCCCCTCTCACCTGGGAGATCTCCACTGAGATTTGTATGGATGACAAGCCTTGTTTTGCCGTGTCTAAAATCCAGTGGTGGGAAGTATCGAAGTACAAGTACTTCGTTACTGTACTTAAGTACAATTTCCGTGTATCTGTACTTTACTTAAGTAGATTTAATAATGGATACTTTCTACTTTTACTCCACTACATTTAACAGTAAGTATCTGTACTTTCTACTTCACTACATTTCTATACAGCGTTTCGTTACTAGTTACATCCAAGACGCATTTCGGTTTTTTGATTTGTTCGTTAGTTTGAAAGTATCCAATGGCGAGAGCAGAATCAGTCCGCTGAACCAATCCAAAGCGGGAAATAACCATTAGGCCCTCCCTCAAGAAGAGCAGCACAGTACGCAGGACCTGCAGAATCATTAACTTCCAGAATGGAGTCCAAGGATAGTCATCCTCCAGAAGACCTGCCCCACCCATGGCCTTATTTAAAAGATTTCTTTGGGTCAAAAAACACTTCCTGGAGATTCCAATGCTGCCTTTGCCTTCCCCGAAAGCATGAAATTCTATCTTTCAAAAATTCACCATCAAATTTGAAAAAACATATTGAGGTAAGTTAAGTTGCTAAACGCTATCGATATCGATCCCTGGAATTCTGATGCATAGAATAAAATATCTAAATCTAAACTGTCACAGGGGGTAAACACAATAAAAACATGCTTTATCTGCAGCATTGCTCATTAAAATGGTACATTACTGATTTATTAAAACTAAATACGATAGGTACACTTAATGACATTATATAAGCCGTTAGGTATTATGGTTGGCAAGTACTTTTACTTTTAATACTTAAGTAGTTTTAAAAGCTTGTACTTTCTTACTTTTACTTAAGTAAAATAATAATGTGGTACTTTGACTTTTACTTGAGTAAATTTTTGTCTGTGTATTTGTACTTTTACTTAAGTACATTGTATGAGTACTTTCTCCACCACTGCTAAAATCCAATCTGCGTAAGGTTGTTAAGACATTTTATTCTGGAAAATGTAGCGCTTTTGTCACAAATAAGTAACCACATCCAGTCTCAGAATATGAACAAACGAGCCTTTTTTTCCCTTTCTGTTTAAAAGCATTTTTGTTTTTTTGTTGCTGTTTTTTGTTACCCGAAATAGAAAATGAAATTTAAATTATTTTTCAAATTGTATTTTTCCCTTTATGTCAATGAAAAAGAGAAATGCTTTGTATTTCAATTTTAATTTTTGTATTTTAAGCGGGTCAGAAAATGGATGGATGGAAATCAAATCGCCATTTGTTCTTGTTTTTTTACTTCCTGTTTCTGAAACAAAAAATCCAGTGACAAAAAGATACACGGACCGAGTTCCACAGAGTTTGGAACTAACTATTTCAGTATACCGTTTGACAGCTTTCTTGCAGCTGTTTAAGGTATGTGTTGTGGGCTAATTCTATTTATAATTAAAATAATTACATTTTATCTTAAAGATATATTTAAAAATCTGGAAAATATATTAAAATAAGTGCCCAAAATCAGCCTGCCTTTATAGGCAGCCGAAACTAACTTCATGGCGGTGTCGAACCGTCCTCCTTTTTGCAAATCAGAAATATGGTCAGTCCGAAGCTATGCAGTTTGGATGTGAAAAAGAAACTTCGATTAGGTTGTCATGGAAATACGTTATTGTGTAATTATGCAACAAACGTTATCGATACAAACACAGGTACAGGGTGAAGAAACCTACTAACGAAACGGGCATGAGTATCAAACCTGTCCGGTCTGGTCTAGCTTTAGCACAGTGTACTAGCATGACAACGGTTTTCTTGTCAGTTAAACCTAGCAAAGCGATTAACTTTATCCAAAATTGTATCTAAAATGACTTAATGAATACGGGTTTCGAACCGTTAACCATTTGTACTGACGTCACAGTGGCGCCGGAAAGACGAGGTGGCCGAGTGGTTAAGGCGATGGACTGCTAATCCATTGTGCTCTGCACGCGTGGGTTCGAATCCCATCCTCGTCGGAAATTTATATTTTTCCCCTGAACGGCTCTGAAGTCCTAACACATTACAAAAGGTCCGAACAAGTCCGAACCAACTTCAAACGCGACCCGAACAAGGTCCGAACACATTCCTAACGAGATCAAGGAGTTTCAAGCGAAGACCAATCACCGGTCCGAACGAGTAGTCACGTGACGGCGGCCATCTTTACTACCGCATCAACAAAACAAAACGAGAAAAAGGTATGGAAAGTTGATTAATACTCATCAAAAACAATAAACGATTTAATTTCCCGTCAGCATGAAATGTGTTTTTTTTTTTTTTTACTTTCTAAGTGCTATGTAATATGACACAATCAGACCAATAATAACTTAATGGTTTGTTTATTTATCGTATAAAACGTTGCTGTCTGTCTGTATACACACAAAAATAAGACAATAAATGATTTAATTTCCCGTCCCATCAGAATGTTATTTAGCTTTTTTTTTTAACCTTTCTTAAGTGTTGCGTAATATGACACAATCACAAGGTAGGTGAAACTATTTTTTCCCAGGAGGATGAGGAGCGAGCGTCTAGGGGGGAGCCGCCACGGAAGAGGCTCACAAAAGAAAAATATCACCTGCAATGTGTGTGGCCAGGACAAAAGCAAAAGGACTGGTCACACCCAGCTGAAGGGGCGGTGGTATTGTCCTGCCTCAGGACTGACCCAGGATGACTGGAAGAAGAGTTTATAGTTTTACTATTTACATTACTAGTCTCTCTCTTTGTTGGTTGTGTTTCTATCTGTTTGTTATAATAAAGTTTAATACTTTTGTTTGAGCCAAGAACAGCCTTCACGTTTTCATTTAATTTCTTGAACACCAGGACAGGACTCATTTTTGGCCGATGGACTGCTAATCCATTCTGCTCTGCACACGTGGGTTCAAATCCCATCCTCTTCGGAAATTTATATTTTTCCCTTTCTTTGGTTAAAGTTGAAACTGCATTAACCAGGGATGCTGATAATGGCTACAAAACAGAGTAACCGGATTTATTTAGCCCTGCTTCTGTGTTAAAAGCATGTTCTTGATTTATTGTAGGGTAAGGAAAGTAATGTTAAAAGCTATTACTAAGTCTAAATTTACGTTTTAAAATGCCTTTAGATTCTGGCGCTGTCACATTTTCCAAAGATAAAATATGTGACTAGTTTAGTTCAACTAGTCAACAGCGCCCTCTAGAGTCACAGAATCTAGCATATCCGCGCTAACAAGTCCTAAATCCGAACAATTCCGAACGGCTTCTTACAGGTTACGTAAGGTCATATTGTATTATACGTAATTTATGTATGGTAGTATACCTACCTAAGCGTTACTTTGATGATTTGTGCTACAGAAAATATCATTTGTGCCTACAAATGATATCATTTGGATTAATAAACCTTAGATAGGACATTTGTTTGTTGTTACCTGCATCTGTGTCTTTGCCTCTTTACTCTGATACCCCATGTAAAATGATGGTGACCTTTGGAAAACAACACGGTCCTACTATGTTCAATTTAACCTCAGTATAAACCCAGCGGGTCTGTTTCTGCACAACCAGCATCATTATGGAGGCCAAGGAACCCAGCAGAAGTCAGGGAGAAGCTTGTGGAGAACATTAAAGCAGAAACAGGTATAATAATAAAAATAAAAACACAATCCTAAGAGCATATCTGGTGGATCAGAAGCTGTAGTTTTAGAACAGCTATGTTGCATTAAACCTCATCACCACTTTTGCTAGGGCTGCATACAGACCGCGGAACCTAGTTGGGAACATTTCCACATGACTTTGACAAACAATAAGACAAAGAACCCTTGCAGACATGTACACATAAAAACACAAAAAAAAACACAGGGTGGAAATCAAAGCTGTTTCTAGTCCAGGCTAAATGAAGAAATCTTAAGAATTATAAACTTTATATCAGTTTGGTTTTAAGCAAAGTGAAACAGATGCTTTCAAAACGACTTATTGTTTGAACACGTAAAGTTTTCTTTTAATTGTAATTGTGATTGTGTTCATATTTACTCTGACTGAGGGTTTCATCGCTTCTCTGCGAAATGCACCTGTGTGATTAAAAAAAAACAGTATCATACTTTCAAACATTTTATTCACAGTTCATTGGAGGTAAGCGACAGTTCAGTTACAATCATTGTGTCTTATATACTGAGAAACTATACAGGAACAATAAAGGTATCGATTATAACACTCAGGCTAAATCACGCAGTAAATGCTGTTTACTGAACTTTTATTCATCAGGATTGTGAACGTTTACCGTGAACACCACAAGAGGGCGCCCACGTACCACAAATGGCTATGGACAAAAACTGCAAGCCTGCAGCGACCACAGGTGTTTTCCACCTGGAAGGGTCCAGCTGTTAAGTGCTGCTGCAGAACAGGCGACAGAATATTCATCATTACAATAGTGACATTTGCCATTTTCCTGTGACCAGGCGGGGATCACTGTGGAATCATCAGTGTGTGATAACTTTGACTACAAAAAACAAGTTTTAATATATTAAAACAGAAAATGCATTTCAATTGCTTTTATTTAAACAGAACATCAACTGTTGTTTGTTCTGCTGCTTGGACAGTTTATAATATTGTTATACTTATGTTATTGTATATTTATTAGTTTGATTTTAATACACTGACTTATGCAGGACACTGATTACTCTGATTGAGTATGTGACCTCCTGAACTTGGTCACATTTGCGTCATTTTCAATAATCCTAGGTTTCCTTTAGTACAGTTGCCAAACTTACCTAACTTACCTTGATTCAAGGAAGAGTTAAGCAAAAACATAGAATGAATATCTGCAACATTTAGCAGAAGTTACAAATGCTCGTGCAGAATATAGTACCTTTAAGCAGATATTGGCTGGTAACTTAGTGAAGGCTTCTGCTGAGGTAGCCAGCCTGCAGTCAGCTGCTTAACACGCATTCTCTCACAGCTTCCTTTTGTAGTTTTACTTTAATATGAATGATGGATGGTACTCCCTTAGTTTCCGTTATGGTGTTGGGGAGGGGGCAGATCAGAGATACATTGGGCAAACCAGAATTTTCTCTGGTATCTCGTTAGAAGGATGTTAAAGTGTAGGAATGATATGACAAAAAAAATTGTGCATGTCTGCCATCACTTCATCTATTTGTTTTGTATCTTTGCTTCAACACACGGAGATGCTATTGTTAAAGAGTCAAAGAAAAAAAATGACATTACACATCAGGTTTTCACATTGTTCTCTGTTTTCCTTTCTTCAGCTTTATGTCTAGTTATCCTCATCATTATGGTACGCTCGGTTCTGACATCCTTTATCTCTATGTTCACAGCTCTCGTGGGGATCAGGAGGACATCTTACGTCACCCGTAGCTCCATAATGACTCCCATGCAGCCCAGGAGAAAGGTTGATGTTCTCTGCCTGGTCCTCCGGGGGAACTCCTGCTGCCTGTGAGAATATTAGGAAGGAGGATGTAAAGGACGTAAATACAAGGACGAATGTGTTGAAATAACTGAGCAGGAATTTTGACAAGGTTTACAATTTACAGCACCTTGCAAATGTATACACACCTCCTCAACCTGGTCACATCATTCGTTTTCATTAATAAAGGAGAATAAAAATAATCCTAGGTTTCTCTTTTGTACAGTTGCCAAACTTACCAGAGCTCTGTTGATCCACCCATTCCCTTAGCTCTCAGCAGTGATGACTTTATGGGACCCTTCATAAATACAATTGATTTTATTTAAAATAAAATCATTGGCATCCTCCCAAACATGATTACCTCGTCCTCAGTAAGTGAGGCAGCGTTGGAGGAATCTTTAGAACCTGCGCAGTGTTTGAACTGTTTACACACAGTAGAGCTTTCTGAGTTATCTAACATTTTAACTTCATCTAAATCTTCTACTTGTATGTTAGACCCAATCCCAACCAAGTTATTTAAGGAGGTATTCCCTTTTATTAATGCACCTATTTTAAACATGATTAATCTATCCTTAGTAAATGGATATGCACCACAGGCTTTTATAGTAGCTGTTATTAAACCTTTACTTAAGAAACCCTCTCTTGATCAAGATGACTTAATAAATTACAGACTTATATGTAATCTTCTTTTCGTATCTAAAATTCTTCAGAAAGTAGTTGCTAATCAACTATGTGAACATTAACAAAGTAATGACCTACTTGAGGAGTTTCAGTCAGGCTTCAGACCTCATCATAGCACTGAAACAGCTCTGGTGAAGGCCTCAGATAATGGACTTGTGTCTATACTTGTCCTGTTAGATTTCAGTGCTGCATTTGATACAGTTGATCACAATATTCTCCTACAAAGACTTGAGATTACTGTAGGGATTAAGGGGAAAGCATTAGGCTGGTTTAAATCTTATCTATCTGACAAATTCCAACTCTAGGGTCACTTGCAGAGTTCTTCAGGATTCAGTCCTTGGTCCAATTCTGGAGCAGATAGTCATTGTGGGGTATGTCTGGTAGAGGCAGCCCCCCGGCAGCTATAAATGCAAATAGTATGGTTCTATAGAGTATTGACTCTGGGATACTTTCATAATTGTGTTCTGCTTTGTGTTGGTCTATCACACAAAATCCCAGTCATAGTCTAGGCCTATAAACGTAACAATGGCTATGTAACATTATATTCAGATTTCATTTAGAATCATCCTGATCTGCAGGTTACCTTGTGTTCACGGTGATACTGATCAATTGCATACTGATATTTGGCTGCATTCAGTCCGAGAGCCCCAGCCAGTCTCTCTCCAAGGAAATCACAGGCTAGTTTTAGAAACAAAGGACAAAGACAGTCTAATTGATATTCCTTTCAGTGGTTGGAGGACTTTTGTGATGCTACATACCCAGCAGGGACATCCTCCCAACTAGAATGGCCACATTCTTGAACGATATCCTGGTCTGAGGGAAGAATGACACATTGGTCACATGATCAGACTGCCACTATGACGTCCAAACAGGGATTATCTCCTCCAAACCGATTCCCACCCTCCTTCCTGGTTGTTCGAAGGGGGTTCTGTTGGACGGCTGTTCCTCTGCCTCCTCTTCTTCAGGGTCCTCCAGCTCCAGAGTTTCACCGCTGGAGAAGTAGATGATCCTCTTCTGCTTTTGCAAAGGTGGACCTCCAAAGTCTGTCTCATGGAATTGCGCAGAAACCTGACGGATCACAAAAGTTTTTGAATGAACTTTCATTTAAAAAAATCCAAGAGCTCCTGTTGCCCCGCTTACTTATTACATGACTTACTTCCTGGTGGCTGCTGGTATTCATTCTTCGGGTAATGGAAGTCTGTCTTTATGGAGCAGTGTGGCTGCTGTGTGTTGTGTCACAGCTGCTCTGAGTGTGTCCATTAGCCTGAGTCTCTGTAAAGGTAAAGCAAGTTTAGGATACCGGATGTGTCCTGAAACCTGAGAGGACAAAGAGCAGCGCAAACTTTACCCCGTGGAGGGGCCAGTTTCCTTCACGTCCTGTAGAGGCCGGGCTTGGCTGCTGAGGAATGTCAGGGTTTACTATCAAGTCTGCCTGCCAGAGATCATCGTTAACGAGTTGTATTTGGAAACCCATGTTTGGTCTGCAGTCACCGTAAAAACCCACACCCTCTTTTATTCCTCAGGGCATAAAATTATCTACTATGGCCCTCAAAAGAGTACACACTTCGGTTAAAATTCCAGGTTTTGGTCATTAACGCAAATCATCGACTACTTCCAAAGCTGTACCACATATAACATGTTAGAAAGTCTGTACTACTCAGCTGAAAAAAAATCAAATACTGTCAGAAGGAAAAAAAAACTTGAAGCTACAATAACTAGCTGGCATTAGAGGGCGCACTAGAGTGGGAAATAATTGCCCAGATCCCATGATCTATCACAGCGTACAATAGTAACAGAGGGGAATCCTTTTTTTAAACAATAAATGTCACATAGGAGGTAGTCTTATAATAATTTATCATGGTGCCATTTCAAAAACAATACTGGCTTTCTAACAGGTCAGTGTACATGTTTTAGAGCCATTGTATCTGGTTGCAAACAAGTCTTAAAATGAAGTTATGGTTGTGGTGTCATTCTTTGATAAAAACTAAATTAAAATGCTAGAGGAGTGTGAGAATACATGAACTTCAGCAACAGTAGCTTAGGTTATTTATCTTCTTTTCTTTTCTACACGCTGTCTTTTTGTTCAGATCCCACCCCAGGATTCCCGTCAGGCTCTTGATTGGACGGTTTGTGTGGTCCATTAGAACATGTTGATGCTTTCCTTACTCAGCCATGTCCTGGTATGCTGTATAAATCTGGATGAAAACTAAACCTCTCCACTTTGATCTCTGCTGCCCAATGTTCAGATGCTACATTGCAAAACCTTGTTGCGGTTCCATGTTCTTGTTTTCAGAAAGGATTTCTGTTTGAAAACCATCGCAAACAAACAGCATATGTTGTAGACCTTTACAATTAGGAACTTTTTACACATCTGGCTTCAATGCTTCTCACTTTCTAAAAGTTGAGTCCAAGCAGTTTTAAAACGGACATCTACAATGCGTTGCAGAAATTTCAAAGCACATTTAGTGCTAGAATGGCCCATCAAAGTCCAGATCTAAAGGACATTATGAGGCAAGACTCGGAAGTTGATGTTAATTTTGCGTTTCCAAGGTACAGTAAGGTCAGCAACTGTCTTCAAGGTTTCTCAAAATGGCCTCATAATCCCTTCCAGATTGACCGGCAGGAACACTTTCCTCTCTGCCGTCATTGCAGAGCCATTCACATGGAATTTCTTATGCTTTTTATTGTGTTTTTGCCTCGCTCGGTATCTGTGGATGGCACATGCTTTTTGTACCTAAAGCTTATGGATGTATTAAGATGTGATAAGACAACACGGTACAGAGGGGAATTTTCAGACTGATTTAATACCATATGAGTTACATTTTACATGAAGGACACCACATCAGAAGTAGAAGAGGAGGAAGGAGCTGCAGCGATGCCGTAGCACCCTCGTGAGGAACGGCTGCTAACGGTTAGCGCTGGGCTGACGCCCTGCAGCGCCTCCAAAAGCAAATCAAAAGTGCAATGAACCACATGTCAGTCTAAACCAGCTCAACTTTCAAACCTGCTGAATAAAGTGCAGAGATGTTACAATGTGCTACGAACACGTCGGGGGAGGAAGTCAGCTGGGATCAAACCTAAGTCAGTAAATATACCGGTGGCTTGGATTAGTGCATGTAAGCAAAACTCTACAGCCTATACATGTTTCCAGCAGTTCATAACTAACCGGATCAGATTTCACCGTCAACGGCAGAGATCAGGTGGAGCTACAGACAAAAGTTGGATCTTAGGGCATCTTTCACTGTTTCTGTCTTTTTTTTTTTTTACTCAACACTAGCCAGGTGCCTCACTGCATGACGGCCTTGGCTAAAATAAAAGACCACGTCTTCATGATGCATTTATAAAAATAAAAATTTCAAGGTAAATGACAACATAACCTGACCACTGGTTCGACTCAAAACAACAACAAAAAAAGCAATGTTTTAACTGTTTCTAAATAACTGCCAAATAAGTTTTAGTGATGTTAACGCCAACATTTAGTAGTATTTTGATATGAATAATATATAATAGACCTCCAAATATTTCAGTAGTACTTTGCTTATTGCAGGACAAGGACCTCGTTGATGATCTGCTCCAACAGGACGCGCTGCTGGTAGCTTGCTAGCTGCAGATTTGTCATTTTTCTAAGCGAGGGAAGAGTGCGCTAGATCCATTTAGCCAGCTGACCAGCAGTGCGCATAGACAGGTGTGGGGGGGCGACAGCTGCATTGCTATTCTCTCAACACATGTACGGTACATACGAGAACTGCTGAGAAGATTGCAGGGTCAGCGCTGTAAGGGCCAACTTTGATACTCTGTATATATTCTTACAATCGGCGGCAACAAGAAGTTTGGATTTGAGCTGCGCTGCACCGTCTGCTGTCCAGGCGTGTTAGACTGTCTTAAAATGTGACAGAAGCAAAACAAATCAATGATCCTAAATAGACATCCGCGTCAGAGTTGTGCCACAATGTACAATTTAGCTATATCCAGCAATAATACCGATAATATTAAACAATAACAATAATAATGTGTTGTTAAAGAAAAGGTACGTGTAGAAAACAGCCACGTCGTGTCACATACGAAAAGAACGACTACATACAGTATGTGAGCTAAACCAAACAGATTGTAAACCTTTCCAGCTAAAACAAAGCAAATCAACCATCCACACACAGTCCAGCGTCTGGCCACTGCATGTCTGGATCTCCTCCTGGTATAAATGATTGTGTGACGTTATATTTTTGGGAAAATAAACACTCATCTTAGCTAAGCTGACTGTATACAGGTAGTACTCGGGAGGATTGTACAAATGCATTTACTCGTTGGGGTTAAGATTTATCTGTAGTGCTAAACCTTCCAAGCAGATGTTGTACAGGTGCCTGGAGGGCAATAAGTGCTTTTTTTTGTTCAGATTGAAATTCTGGATTCTTTCGCTAGGTTCCGTCAGACGGCTCCACTGGTTGTCACAGAACAGAAAAACATGCATGAAACACAGGAGCCTTGTTTCCCTTCCTGTCTCGCTTCAAAGCGGCCTTTAACTGGGTGGAAGGTTTTTTTTTTTTTATCCCCCCCTCATCCGTCTGATATTTATCTGCTTTAGAGAATTTATGGTGTTAAGCACGCCGCTACAGCGCGTCTGGCAAGTTGCTCTAATGCCAAAATATGCCATGATATTCCAGTCAAGACGAGAAACACTGCAAACACGCTCACCGCATTTTACTTCCAAAACCAGACGAGATGGGCTTTTTTTCCCCTCCTTACACTAAATCTTCATCTCGCCATCTTTTGTGGGTTTTAGCACGGACGCGAGGGGGGGGGGGGTGGATGCTGGGCCAGCCTAGTATACCATCAGTAGCAGATTTTTCTTTTCCATGAGACAGACCTCTAGATTGCTATGGAAGTGGATCCTAGCCAGATATAATGTACATGTTTCAGCATGAATGTAAAACACCATGGATTAAGAGTGAAAAAAAAAAGTCTCCTATGAAGGAAGATAAACAGATGAAGACTTTCAGCATGGGGCTGTCGAGATGGAGGCTTTAGGAGATGACGCAGCCCGTATCCTTCTGCGGCTTCAAATCAGGCTCCTTCACCGGCTTCACCTCCTCCTCCTTGGGCTTGGCCTGGTGGGACAGTAGGACAGGAGCTCATCACGTGTCCACTTTAAAATCAAAGCTGCAACTGGCATGTGTGAGCATGGGATATAACAGCAGAGAGGCCACTAGAAGATCATTGCATGGATCCTAAAACAATGGATCATCATATCAAAAAAAGGAGCACCTTGTCATTTTTGGCTCCCTTGGTCAGGTCGAAGGTGGCGTAGACCTGAGGAGTGCACTGCTCACTGAGGGGCGGCAGCTCAAAGGGGACCGGCTCGGCCAGGCCGTAGCTGGCCTTCAGCTCCAGCTGGGGGGGCTCGGCGGGGACCTTGTGGAAGTATCTGTGGAAGGACGTTCAGAGGAGCATTAAATAAATTAGACAGCTGTGAACTCAGCCTTGCTTTGTTTCTGCACTTTCAGTTTTACAGTGGCAAGCTGCTAACGCTTACTCAGCTGCTGCTAAGGCCTAGTTAGGGCCACAAGCCCGTACAGCAACCATAGTTACGTTTTGAGACTTCAAACAGCAACAGTCTTTATTTTTCTGTTCTTTTTATTTTGAAGTACTACTGCAATTAGTTTAGACTTTCATGAGCAAAAACAATAAGTGTATCTAATAATATTTACAGCAACAAACACGTCGAGCTTAAGGGTTTCCCTCTGAGCGGAGATACAACCGTGTTCAGCAAAAGAGGTCATTTCATAAAGCTAGAATCATTGACCCTGAGCAGGATCTAAAGCCCTACATATATAATGTTTAATAATTTCTCTTTGTTCTGACATTTAGCATTTGGCATTTAACAGAAACGCCAACTAAATGAGCTGAGAAAGATCAAGTTTAATCAGATTTTACATCAGACAGTGGGGAAAATGTCTCTTTATTGAGAATCTGGCAAAATCTGGCTTCAACTGTATCTGCAAAGTTATCAAAATGCTGAAGTAAAGCAATAATACAGAAAATAATCAGCGAGTATAATTCAGTGTTTCGTCCAGAAGGGCTATTCTCACAGATCTGTAAGAGTTTTCTTTAAAAAGGAAACGTTGCTTAGTTTATCTCAGAGAGAGGTGTTTCTGGGAGCGACCACCAGAGAGCGCAGCATCTGAGTCAGCGTTATTGTGTGTGTGTGTGTGTGTGTGTGTGTGTGTGTGTGTGTGTGTGTGTCTCTCACATGAAGCCGTTCTCTCGCTGGCACTTCTCCAGCGTGCTTTTAATGAGCGCGCCCAGCTTGAGGAAGAACAGCTGCTCGGACGGCTTGGCCGTGGTGCCGGGGCCTTTGGTCTGACGGTACTCTTTACACAGCGCCTCCGCGCGGGAGTAACCTAGACAAACACGGCTCCGGTTAATACTGAGCAGATCCGAGGAGCGAGGGAAAAGACGCTGCGGTGCATGATGGGACGTGTCCTCAAATCCGCGGCAGCAGGAAGCGACCACGCAGGAAACAGCTGCGGCAGGACTTGCAGCCGTTCGTTCTGCCTCAGATGTGACGGGAGGAAGCGCTGCAACCTGCGGCTAGCTGGCACTTTACAGAGAGTTTAAGTTAACAGTAAAACCTGTCTATGTTTACAAACCGGTGTACGCACTCATATTGTTTTCAGGGTATTAAAAACGTAGAGCCCCTTCTGGAGCTGCTTTGATGAAATGCTCAGATGAACATATTTAAACAAATCAAGCAAGTTTGGCCTCCGGTGTATGTGTGAACGTACATTTTTCTGCCTCCTGTAGGGATCTTATAGATTCTCCACATTTGTCGCTGGCCAGCAGTGTCTGGCCGTGGTAGCAGAACGCCTGCGATGCAAAAACGGGAGAGATATTCAACATTTAAATGCGAGTGTTTCCTCGTTTAACCCAAAGCGGCGCTGCAAATGTGTGCCAGCTTACATAGGCCATGTAGAAACACTGCTTCAGCTGCAGATACTTCCTCCACTTGCTGCTGCACTCCGGCTCCAGCGTGTTCAGCGTGTGGTCTGCAGAGAAAACAGATTCTGCGATTGGTTTCACCCCAAAGTACCACAACATGAGAAGATCTACGAGATAAGAGATCAATTCTAACACTTTTCAAGACCTAATTGAACCTGAGGACAAAGTCGATATTTTGCAGAACCAACTCCACCTGCAGTTAAAGGGGGGTATGTCTCTAGCAGCTTTGCTCATTTTGCTGTTTCTAACTCGTAGCTGGATCAGACGGGATGGAGAGCAGCAAGGTTCTACGACTTGCTACAGATTCTCAATCTGATTTAGGGTTGGACTTTGACTGGATGATGAAACACACGAATAAGCTTTGATCTAAAGCGTTCGACGAGCGCAGCCTCTCTCATCGCTTTGGCAGCTTCTTTGTTTATCTCCCTGGTGCTGTGCTGCACTCTGTGGTTCTCCAGCTGCTCTCAGGAGAACAAGAAGAACCTGCAGCAGATGGTGAGGTCAGTGGAACGCAGTATTGCATCATAGCTGACCTCTCTGTCAAAGTCCAACAGAGAGCCATCGCTCGGCAACAGACTCCACTCGCCCCGGGCACATTCTGTTCTCGTCACTCCCAAGATTCAGGATTTTAACAAATAAATCCAGACTGAAAAACAGTTTCAATCCCCCTATCACTTGATGAGACCTTATGGACAGACTATAGTATAAGGACTGCCCAGTGGTAACTCCATCAACCTTCCCATCAACTCCAACCAGCCGCACTGTCCCTGCTGGGGATAAATCCTTGACACAACATGGTGCCACCAGCGTTCGCCATGGGGAGGGTGATTCAGGATCCTGTCAGATTACTGCCACATGTTAAACAAAAAGTTTAATTTCGCTTTCATCTGATCAGAGCACCTTCTTCTATGTCTGGGGTGTCAAAATCGTTTCTATATTGGGCCACTTTGGCATCGTGAAGTCATTGAGAGGACCGGTTGCACCTGTATAGGTGACACTTTTGATTTCATAATTTCATTCCAGCTCACGTAAAAATGTAAAAAAAAAATTCACAGTAACATAAAATTAGCACCCTGAGGCCCAGTTTAAAGAGTTTATCTGCAAAAGAAAAGTTGATATTGGGGTGAGTTACACTTTAAACTCATCATTCTGCATCACTTTTCCTGTTTTCTGGGTTGTTTTAATGTGATGTGGGAAAAACTGAAACATCTGGTGGTCGGATCCTTTTACTACACAGTAAACAAATTCCCTACAGGAAGCAGTTTTATAGCCTCGTGAGACCATCCTGATCTCGCGAGCTTTCAAGGTTTCACTCGCAGATCAGTCTGGCTACTTTACGTTAAAGAAAATTTGGAGCCGTTCACCAAACGAACGTCCAATCAGCGTTGGCTTTGAGGCGGGTTGAGGTGTGACGCAACGAGAAGCGCGACAGTTCAGTCTAAACAACATGGCGGCTTCAGCCGATGAAACTAGCGTTAGCGTGGCTATCGAGCAAGTTTTATCGGAATTACAGAGTATTTCTTTGCTGAGCTAACGAGCCTTTACCTGCAGCAGCAAGAGTAGCTTGGCTTGTGGTTGTGTTTTCGTTGTCGCTGGCATGTTGACGAGTACGTCATATGCTTCGTTGATCTGATTGGTTTATTTGGCCCGTCTATCACCAACATAGGCCAATCAGCTAACCAGTATTTTCGCCCCTTCCCAAAATTACTTCAACGGCAGGTTTCCAGATGGATATGCGGAGCAAATCTATCTGGCGGAGTCAGGTAAGCAGTTTTAACCACTTTAAAAAGATACATGCCTCAACTTTATGACATGATATACCTTTTTTGGCTCTTCAGGGCCAGATAAATTGCCTTGACGGGCCGGATTCGGCCCCCGGGCCTTGAGTTTGACACGTGTTCTACGTGTTTGCCGTTTCCCCTTAATGAACTGTGGCAAACTGCAAACAGGACTTGTTACGGTTTTATTTATCAGCTGCCGATTATCCAGAAAGTCCAGATTTGTGGAGTGCACAGCTAACAGTTTTACCGTCAACAGGGTAGCAGGTGCTCCATCCTCTTTCCATGTTCAGATGATGGGATGAACATGTGGGAGGTTGTTTTATAACCCCTACTTTAATATTTACACATGTGGACTGTATTTACCATTGAAGAGACTTATGAAGATAATTAGTTGGACTGGATTTTCTCGTGTAGTATCAGAGTAAATTGGGCTGAATAAATAGGCATTCCCCTTGTTTGCAAAAAAGTCATCCAACTCATGTATAAATGTCTTCCAAAAGCATATTTAGGCACAACTTTATGTTGCTGTATCCTGAAAAACTATAATAAAAACACAAAAAGGTTTATGTGAGAAAAGTTTAAGGTATGAATATTTTTAGCAAGGCACTGTCTGCTAGCTTAACTTGAAAAGCCGCTGAGGTCCTGGTGCTCTAAACGCCTAAAAGCCACGGAGTTGCTCCGACCTTGTTACCTGCGGGTAGAAAACCACTCACCAGCTTTCTGGTAGAAGTTGGCCGTCTCAAAAGACAGAGCTGCGATCAGTGAGGCGTTGTGCTTCAGCTCGATGGCTCTGGCGATCGTCACTGGGAGAAAAGAAAAGGCTCTGTTTAAAACGAGCAGCACAGCAAAAATGTTACATATTCAAAAAGCAAATAATGAACCTAATGGAGCAGAGAAAAACATTAAAACCGGCATTAAAACAGATCGGACTTTAATTTGGCCCAAAAAAGTAGAAGTAAAATATTGAAACAAAACTTGTGATGATAGTGAAAACGTCTTATCGTTAAAGAAGTGTCACATATTCCTACAGATAGCTACCCAGGTCAGGAATAACTTACATATAGACTTAAACAAGCCAGGTTCACAAACCGCACCCCCCTACGCACATTTAAATACTAGAGTATTTATTCCGTTTATGGTCAGAGAGATAAGATTACCTTGAAACACAGTGTTATAGAGTCTGGTTTGCTGTACGGCTCAGATTAATATTATCTGCTGATGTGATGCGAGTGAAGCTCCCTGGTTAGCTGCTCTATAACTACCTTCTTGTGCCTCGGCTTGGCACTGGATGATATACGCGTCGATCACTCTGGGCTCCAGATCTCTGCCCTTTTCAGCCGGGGTGATGAGACGAGGAATGTGGACCTCCTGGGGGAAAAGACAGCAAACATTGAGAGTGAGGCGACCGTTCGTCTGTTTTGCTGTTTGATTAAAAAAAAAAAAAAAAAAAAAAAAAAGACAGCCGATGTTGCGTGGGAGTTTGAACAAAGTTTGTGCTTCCGAACGTTAAAGTGTGTTGTGTCCGCGCTTCACCTTGAGAGTTTTGAATATTCCAGCGGCAACCTTCAGGCTCTTGTGAACATCCTTGGCTTCAGGCTCTGTTATGCTGTCAGAGAGGCAAACGTGACTGTCAGCATGCTACAGAAAGATCATCATCACTTTTCTGTGAAGCATACTGTGTATCCTGGGTGATGGAACTGCCTCCAAGCTCAAAAAGTCAGCAAAGACCCAACCCTGGCATTTTATTTCAAATCTTACCAATGATCAGCAACTAAAATGCCTCACTAAATGCTACAGGGTTCTGTAACGTGACTCTTCCAGCTCAGAGGAGGAGGATTCGGTTTCATCCAACCTTTACGTTCACCTCACTTCCAATTCCGGGCATGCTACGTTTGTTGTGAGTCAGATGTGACAAATTAAAACACTTGAACTGATGATTTAACGTTGAACTTTTTAACACTTCATTTTAGAAATACATGAACTAATGACTCCTCCTCAGGACTTTAACTGTAGTCTATCCCACTGGAATAAATATATTCAATCAGAAAAGCTGAATCAGCGGCAACTCAGTGCATTTGGGCATCTAGACGGGGAGAAGACGACTTTCTAAAGTTCCAACTGAGCGTCAGAATAACAATGGGGACTGAAAAGGGACGAATCAAATGTTTGGAAAGTTTTAGCCATAACTCAAACAAAAGAAATGTGTTTTTAGGCTCTTCCCATTTGACTAAGATTTAAGCTCATTTTTTAAAATATCCCACAAGCTGTCACTATCCCATTTGCAAAATGTTGTTGATTTTTTCCATCAATCGTTAAAAGGGACTGGATGTAGCATTGATGGTCAGAGTATAACTGGAACTTCTGATCTGCCGGGATTTTTGACGCAACCATCTGTCAGATTCACAGAAAGCGGTTCAAAAAAGGGACGACATCCAGAGAGCAGCAGCAGTGTTTTTGTTGATGGAGGTCAGGGGAGAATAAGAAGACTCCATGAAATCGATAGAAAGGCAATAGTAGATCAAATAACCCCTTGTTACAACCTAGGTATGCAGAATACGATCTCTGAACACACGTCATGTCTATGGAAATTCACAGTTTTTGGGGTCATGGCAACAGCAAACGGGCTTAAAATGGATGCAACCAAACTTTCTGATAACATTTCCACACCCATGCAGGAGTCTTTGTCAATTCTGGAGGCTCACTGAGCATCCTGTAGTTTGAGCGCTGCTGTTTTTAAGGACATGGAGGAGCATCCGCCTAGGCACATTACAGCCGCTGTCCTGCGTCGTTAGAGGCTATTGCTTGGTGTGAGTGGAGTACTTAGCCACCTGAATCATGATGAGTTGGAAATCGAGACTATAATTCACTAACGTTCACCAAAATGTAACAATAGGTTGGGAAAACGCCGCCTGGTGTGATGAGTGACAGTATGGATCCATCCTGCAGTGTCAATGGTTCAGAGTGGCTGAGGTGGTTTAATGGTGGGGCAAGTGTTCTTTGCACACTTTTAGTACCAACTGAGCACCTACTGGAGTGTGGTGGCCCACCATATCCACCCCTTTATGACCACATGGTACCTCCTGATTCCAGCAGGATAATGCTTCATGTCACAAAACCCAAAACATTGGATTATTTGATCGCATTACGAATTCACTGTATTTCAAAGGCCTCACTGAATCTATGTCATGAAGACTGATAATGTTCTGGAGGTTAAAGGCGTTCAGCGCAGAGCTAGCAAGGTGTACCTAATACAGAGGCCAGTTAGTGAACACAAAAGCTAAATGCAGCCCATTAGGGATGTGCTTTATATATTTGAACACTTTGGGTAACTATAGAGATGGATTAACAGTGATGACCACGGTTAAACAAACTCATATTTAGAACAAGCATAAAAAACACTTCCATTATTTTTGCTCTAATCTCGGCCAATCAATGAAGATCTGAATAAAACCTCTGAAAGTTAGCATGAAATTGTGAAAAGTAGCATCTTCTCTTTGAAAAGTGTGAAGTGATGCAGCATCAAAGGCACTTACTTCTCCTTCCCAGTTAGTCTCGAGGCAAACTTAGTGTACCAGACGGCTACATTGAAGGCCATGGAGGCCAGTTCAAAGACGGCGTCCTGCTGGGCACTGAGAGCGGACCAAAGAGAGACGAGCAATTAGGATGTCTACGCTGAGCATGAGGCACGACAAAACTGCAACCTGAACTGGACCTCAACGATCCAGTTCTCAGGCTGTCTGATACCTTGGGATGTTTCCTTGCAAGGTGTCGGTCCACTTGAAGTTCTGGATGAACCTCATCTTGTTCTCCTGTGTAGTTCCATCCAGAGACACGATGAAGCCTGTTGGTCATGGCACAACAAAGAGGGAACAAATAAAAACACAGAATCGGTTTGGAACGCTTTCTCCCTGTCAGGTAGCCCTTGGCCATTTTGTGCCGGGGCAGTTTTGGCTGCTTAGAACCAAACTTTACATCTGCAAAGGACTGAATCCCCGCTTTAATGACAGAAGTAGATTCCTTTAGCTTTTACTCCTTGTCTAATACGAGGACATGTGGTTAAATGACTCAAATAAAGATGATGTACTAGCAGGAGGTTGCTTAGACCTCTTTGGCTTCACCAAGGGTCATAATCCTGTGTCCTAACAGTCAGCTTGACCATAATGGAATCAGATTTACATGAACCAAAATAGGGTGGAGAGTATTTTCATCCGAGGCCAAACTGCCATCCTGGCTGAGAGGCAAAACCGGTCCTCGGTTTTCCTTTGTTTCCAATAATTGTGCGTTTAATAAATAATGCTGAGAATCCTTCGCTGACATGGGTGCACTTGCCTTGCAGCAGAGAGAAGTATGCATCCGAGGCGTTCTTCATGATCTCCGGGGTGCAGGTGGAGTCGGTGAACATCTCCAGCAGCCTCGCCCTGGTTGTCCTCAGGTCACTAAACACGTCACACAGACAGCTGTCAGTTGACTCTTTTCCTTCTGTTGCAAAGGCTTAGAGAGTCACCTCTACTCATAAGATGCTGACACACAAACCCGTCACTGAACCACACAATAGGGTCTCTTTCCGAAATGCAAAATCTGAGGCGACCTGAATGAATAACAAATGTAAATGCATGTGGTCAGCTTTGCTCAACCCATTCAAGGTTTACTGCTATAAGAATCTTTTCTTGGAAAAAAATAGCAGTTTGACGGCATGGCGGAAAGCATTAACACAATCTACTTTTCTATAAAACAGCTTCCCAGCCTCCATGTAGCCTGTCGCCCGTGCTTTCAAACGGGGGTCACCTTTATGAGGGGGATTGATGGCTCCATTAGTTTTCAAAACCATATTTTCAAAAAGCCGCGTTGATTTCTTTCCCCCTGTATGGGAAGAAAAACCTCACAGTAGCCTACTTTGAGCCAGATGAATGAGCAGTGCTCAGTAACAGGTAGGGGAGGGGCAGCATAGCAATATTATCAGCTCCCTATACACCAGATGGAGAAAATCCAAGTCGATTACACTTCCTGGGAATCTCTTTGAAGGGAACTTAAAATAAAAATGGTTTGGCGGGGTGGGGTTACGTTTTATAAAGATGGTATACACTGACACCATAGATCAGTTCAGTACTTTTCCACGTTCGCTTCAGATTATTTGCCTTTTCAAGGATGTTGTCACGATCATTTCACCTTCCTTTAGTAACACCTAGTTAGATTGTCAAATGATGAGCATATATTGTCTGGTGGTTGGTTTTTATTCAAATGACTTCTGGTTAAAAGCAAAAAACACAGACAGTGACAGAGTGCTGTAACACCACAGAGACATTACACATGTCGTCCTTATTTTGGCGGGGTAGCCTAAAGATGATTGCTTTTTGTGAATCTAGGAGTTCCTTTGCATGTACAGTAGGAGTCTGACAAACGGGAACAGATGAGCTCCCTGCTGCTCCAACGTGTGCTGCAGCTCCAGAAGCGGGAAACGAGCAGCGTGTCGCCTGACTTCCCCAGCAGCTTCGGTAGCTTCAGGCTCTGAGCTGCTCCTGGTGGCTAGAAATGAGCTGGCCGTGTTTTCAGGAGCCTCGGGGTACGCGCTAGATTTCTGAACTGCTACGCTGGCCAGGATGGTGCAGATCTGTCCCCTTGTGTCAGACGCATCACCACAGCTTCCAGACAGGTGTCCTGCTACGTTTTAGCCCCCCATCCCTCCCCGTTATCGAGGCCGTGTCCCACATTCTCATTGTTTTTCAAAAGGCAAACTTGCACAACAGAGAGTAATATTTCAAATGTCTCCGATGACAACAAAAAACGACGACACAGAGTAAAGAAGGTTTTCAAACCAAATACACCCAGAAGGCTTAGCGTTAGGACAGCCGGTCTAATGCTGTGGGCCAGCCTTCGCTCCCTACGAGCATCAAGTGAGCCATCCGTGACCCTGGTGCCGGGTCGCTGATGTTAAAAAGCGTGATGGTATGATGTAACCACTACCTGCTCCAACAGAACCTAAAAATTAGTCAAAAAAAGGTTATTTGCACCACAGCGCGCGAACGGCCAGGGACGGACCGAAGCTTTCACCCAAGCTACAGGAAGAGGTGATGAAAGCTCTGAAGGAAACCAGTAGGAACCCTCTCTGAGAGTGAAAAATGTCCTTAGTTCATTCATTCCTAAAGTAGTTAAAGAAGCTTTTTTTCTGTCTAAAGTGTAGACAGAAAAAAGTGTTGCTCAATAAACCGGGAAATTATGACGCATCCACCTGTGTCCGTGAGACATAGTAGTGAGGGTAAGCCTCCCTCTTCTTCCTCCCTTTCTCCTCACATTCATCGTCTTCTCTGCCTGAGGTTCTTAGACGTTTGTTGCTCATATTTCCCACTCAAAGCTGTTTTGCCAACATTTTACATTCCTACGAAACCCAAAACGCCACAAACAGTTATCGCTCAAAGTCTGTTCAGATGTCCTTTAATTTAAAAACTATTTGCATTCTTGTAGTATTTCCATCACAAGGAATGGATTAGAGTGTTTTATAATGAGTCACGGGATTTTAAACTTTTTATTTATATAGTTCCTAATAACTAAAAATATTAATACTGAGGAGGGTATAAGATCGGGGTCCAAAACAGCACCAGGATGAGGCTCCATATTGTATGTCAATCCTAACAAGAGAAAAACCTGTTTCTCCACACAAAGTATTTAATAGTAAAGATGCACTAATGGCTCACATGCTCAGAGGAGAACAGACAGTTTTAGCTTTTTTTTTTTTTTTTTTTGGCCCGCCTAATGGAAATAGTTTCTTCATAAGTGGAACAAAGGCCTGGAAACATCAGTAAAACAAAACAGGTTCGTAAAAGAAGGAGCATATTTACAGATTAAATTTTGATCAAATGTTTGGAAAGCTTTAGCCATAACTCAAACAAAAGAAATGTGTTTTTAGGGTCTTCCCATTTGACTAAGATTTAAGCTCATTTTTCTAAATATCCCACATGCTGTCACTATCCCATCTGCAAAATTTTGTAGTTTTTTTTTCCCCATCAGTCGTTAAACTCTATCTCTCAGTCCTTCACTTGAACTGCTCACAAAAAAAATGATCCAAACGGCTAAAGCACCTCCCTCCAAAAAAATTTTAAATAAAATGTTTAAAAACCTAAGAAGCGCCACTGACTAAACGTTCCCTTCTTGTCTAATATGATCCACCCAATAACAATCCTCATGGTGAAAATAAAAACACAGTTGCTCTCCTCACCCATCTGTGGTCTTAATGTTATGCCCGATCGACATATCTTCCAGTTTTCCGTGTTACCAAAAACTTATTAAGTTAAAACCTGGTGCACACTGAGTGTGCAGCCAGGTGTTGGTGGCATGGATCCGGTCAGCCCACCTGTGATCAGATCAGTACCAGTGTGTCATGTACCCAGTCCTCAGAGATCACTGTCAGTGGAGCAGCTCTGCTGATAACAGTGTTGTGTTCTCGCTGTTGATCATTAGACATACTTGCAGATCTTGTTGGCAGCCGGGCTCCCAGCCACACCGTAGAAGTTAAAGGACACCGGCGCCGTCGCCTTCAGCGGGTTTCTGTGGAACCAGTGGGCCATGGCGTGGACGGGGTCACAGCTGCAGAGGGGAGGCTACGACACAGGGACAGCACGTTAACGACCCCAGACGCGTTCACGGCGTAGCGGCTCGTCGGACTCAGCGTTTCTCAAACACGCGACGTTCGCCGGCGAACGTGAAGGATTCCTACGTCACTTTTACGATGCCGTGGTTACGTCTCGCCGTGTTAGCACCCCGACGAAACCCGTTTCGTGACTTGTCAACAAAAAGAAATACTTCTGGTCACAAGAGACCCCCGTGGTGGTCTCGGTCATGGATTGTGTCTAATTCTGTTATTTTTTTCCCGATCAGTTAAAGACAAAAGTCCATGACGTCAGCTACAGGGAGCAACCACAGCTAAGTGCTAACAATGGCTAAATCTACAGCCGCAAACAGGAATACTTCGATAGGCTAAATACGGACAATTTAGACGACTTTATAAATATATCCAAATATGTTTAAATACAACTCGAACTTTAAGCGGTTACCTGTCAATGCGCTGCCGTAGGTCAACGATTTGGCTACCTGGAAAGTCTGATACTGACAACTAACTCACTTCCGGAAATAAACACGAAGCAGAGACTGGCCAATGAAAACAGGCGGTCTTGTCACGTGACATGCTGGAAAAAGACATGGATCTTTACCCTATCAGTCCATGGGGAGTTCTGTCGAGCTTTAGATATGTAAAACACAACACAGAAAGCATTTCTTCTTTGACAGAAGTTTCGGTTGGACCAGTTGTGGTTTGCTTAAAGGTTGCCTTGTTTTCTAACACTTCTAAATAAATAAACAGGTCAGCTGACATATTAATTATAATTACAGGTTGTGCTTCTAAATTTAGCCTGTAATTATCTTCTGCTGACATTTAAATATTTGATTAAAAATATGATAGATTGATAATTTCTTGAAAAAAATATATTAATAGAAGCTATTCAGTAAACAACTCTAGCGGTTCTCGGCTGCGTTCTTAGAGAAATCAACACAAACGATCATATTTCATTGTTTCATTGAACAACAGGGAGCAGGAGCTGATAAACACAGGGGCAACCACCCACATTCTTATTGTGATGCATTAAACACACACACCAACACAGATAAATGAACAAGTGGGAAACCACCTGTCATCTGATCTCTCCCATTTCATGAATGACACACATTTCACACACTGAATATGGCAACCACTTTGAATATATAAAGCATTATCTTCCTTTAATTTATTTAAACAATGACGCATTTTGCATAATTTCCTTGTTATTGCTTTGTACACCATATATAATCACCATTAAAATTTTGAAAGTATTCATGGAATTGAGCTGGCCTCACAATTACTATTAACCTTTCAAATCTTCTGTTTTAATATATTGTTTTTTCTGCCAGCAGGACCACAATCACTGTAATTTCTTTAGCTACTTTTTTTTTTAAATTTCATTGCTTTTTTCATAATCCTCACTTTTCTCTTGTTTTTTGTCGTTGTCACATACAAAAAAAAACGTTCAACCTTGAAAGTAAAAGAAAGATACCATATCAGTTATATCAGTTTTACAAACCTTTTATTATAACTTTTGATGAAACAATGAAAGTTCATCTTTGTCATAAGTATTTCCTGCCCCCAATCTGGCAAACCGTGAAGAATGAACAGCCACTTCAAGTGATGATCAGAACAAATCAAGAGAACAAAATCAGTGACAAAAAAAGTGGCCTTCCTTTTCAGAAACATGAAGGAATCATTAAGTTCACACACAGACGTGTTCCCCAAAGAGCAGACCTTTCACAAATTGTACACTGGATTGTCATTGCCGTTTTTCCCCAAGATGTTTGGAGAGTTGTGCTCCTCAGAAAAATACAAGCTGAAAACAAATTCACTACAAAGGTTTAAGAATCTTTACAAGGCACCCTGAGGTGCACCACAATCAGGTTTAACCAGGCTTTAGGAAAGAAGCCCCAACCAAATCATTTTAACCATAAACAAAATCTAGATTTGAAAAAAAGGAAAGAAAAAACCCTACCAAAAACCAGAAAATATCCAAAGGGGGGAAAAGAATTCCAAAATTGAAATTATGGTGTAAGTACTTAGTTATTTATAGTCAGTGCATTTTAAGAAGTTTCAGAATAAGGCACTTTTGGTCCGATGGAAGGCAAAGAAAAAAAAAATCTTGCAAACAATAATGAGACAGAAGGAAATTATTCTATAATCTTAAATAAAACCCTCATATACTTCATTCTGTTCTCAAATAGACGTTGCATCTTTTTTTTTTTATCAACTTGTGAACATAGAAGGTGCAAATACAGAAAAGCAGCATCACATGTGATCCTGATGTTTGCAGAACCAAAACCCTGGTTCCAAAAGGTCACTTTTTTGGCCTATCAGAAAGCAAATAAAAGATAAAAAAAAAGAAAAACTTTCTGTTTTCCTAAACAGAAAGAAAAGAAGGAAAGGGACCAAAAAAAAATCCATAATAGTCCAGCACAGAAGAATTTTCACATTACCTGATTTACATTTTTCATTTGATGAACAAAGCAATCAACTAGAAAGAGACTGACAAGCATTTATCCCATTTGATTAAGGTGGAAACATTTTTTGGGAAACCTACCAGTTTCTACATTCACCAATTTTGTTAAAATCACACTTCCAATTGTACCATCGCAAACACATGGAAATGTCTTTTGGAAAATCTTCCAGCAACAGCCCCAAAGCAACCATCGACGAGCCGAAATCGTCGCTGAAAAAGGCATCCCCGAAAACACAGAAGTAGGAAAAATATAAAAAGGCTTCTCAGGTTACAGAAAGCTACATCTATACAAAATGTACCCTTGTGACACTGATTACTCTCCTCTGGAATCACATCTCCTGATGGTTGGTTTGGCTTATGAGACACTGAGAAGACTGAGCTTGCAGTCACAACCTAAAAAAGGCTTTGGCACTTGTTGAAAGCAAAATAAACGACAAGTTCACATGGGATCAGCACGCGAATGTGCCCTTTGTCCCCAAAATCCAGATTGCATATTTGTAGACCATCAACGAAAAAGGCCCCGAGCTTATAGACGTTTGGAATAATTGTTGCACAGAACGTGGTCTCGAACGTCCCCCCACCCTCCGTTCTTAATATGCGCCTTGTGCTCCACCGGCTCCGTGCCGCCGAGGACGAGGCGCGGCGGAAACAGGCCGTCCCTGGCCTTCTGGAGGATCCCCTCGGCCTTTTGCGACGCCACCTCTGGTTTGCAGTTCTCCTTCTGGTGCAGGCCGCAGTCCCCCGTGTGCAGGACCCTGGAGGCCTGCGCCGCCAGCACCTTGAGGGGCTTCGAGACGCAGGTTCCGGAGAGGTGCTGCAGCGTCCAGTCCCAGTTGTAGTCGTCGTAGGTGCAGTAGTCGTTGCTGCACCCCATCAGCTTGTAGTACACCTCCCTGGAGATGGCCATGCCCATGTTGTGTTTGGTGGACATCCATCCCGACGTCGACACCTTATCGGACGTGCTGGCGAAGTCGGTCCCGCCGTCGTGGTTCCCCAAGGCCAGCATGTCGCAGTCCTGGCAGCTCGTCGTCCTGAACTCCACCATCAGCTTGTAAAAGTGGAAAAAGTCCGGCATGACGTAGTTGTCCTCCTCCAGGAAGACGACGTACCCGCCGTAGCCCTGCACGGCCGGCACGCGCTCCCAGACGAAGTGCAGCTTCCACCACCAGTGGTGCTTGGTTTGGGTGATGAAGGCCTCCCTGTAGTGTCCGTACGAGTCGGGGTGGTCGGCGTTGAGGCATCCTGCCCTGAGAGCCTCCTCCTTGGAGGCGTCCCGGGGGCAGTCTCGCGGGTCCTGCCCCGGAAATTCTTTGGGATACAGCTGAGTGCTGAAGGGGAAATAAATCTGCAGCACCTTGCAGAAAGTGATCCCCTGCACTATTGTGTTGATTTCCTGGGAAAAATAGTCGTGGCTGAAGACGAGAAGAAAACTGTGCACCTCGGCAGCTCTCTGCAGCGACCTGATGAGGAGCCGGAGGTATTCTGGCCGGTTGTGGACCTGCACAACCAGCACCAGCTGGGGCTCCCCTGGAAAGCGGTCTGCGTTGCGGACGCACTGCTTGTAATTGGCGCTGTAAACGGACTGCGCCAACTCCGACAGGGAGGCGAAGCTGAACGTCTCGCAAGAATTCGTTCCCCGGCTCCCGCTGCTGACGTCATCCCCGAAGCTGGCTGCCCCTGCGTCGTTTTCAGAGACCACCAACACACGTGTTGAAAGCAGGAGAGTCACAACTACAAAAATAACCCCCAGCAGCAGGAGCAGGTTCCGCCGGAGCAGCCGGAACCTCATCTTTCGCTTCCTGAGCGCAAACTTTGGACTTCAGCAGGTATGGCTTTCTGTTCACCTCCTCGCGCGCGTCTGCATCGTTCAGAGTTCTCCTCTTCCGCGACCTCCGTTTCCTCGCGCCGCTCTTCTTCAAAGGAAGCCCCGAAACGTCCGCGTGACGCTCCTCTCTCAAAATCGGAGTGGATTTTCTTCCGACGCGACCGTCTTTCCGCTGGAAAGCCGAGTCATTTTCTCAAACAGTCGCTAAGTGAAAGCACCTGCGGGAAGGGACACAAAAGTTCAGTAAAACCAGGCTCGAGTTTCTTGTGAGTTTCAAAAAAAGAAGAGAGCAAACTCACCCGAGCGGAGAGCGAAGTGTCAACACGTTAATACCAGGAAGAGAATGACAGAACGGTGACACAACTCATGGACTGCTGACGTGTACAACCCAGCCAACGAGGAGCGAGCGCGAGCTGCTCCTCGGCGAATCGCTGTCCTGCCTGGGGCCGTGTAACATGAGAAGGAAATGTAAACTGCGACCAGTGGGACATCTTCAGAAAAATCTGTTTTACCTTCACAGCAGCTGCTGTGTTGTTCGTCAACAGGGTTCCTGTGCAATCTGGAGAAACGAAGGAAGTTGATAACATTTGTTTTCCAGATCTGCAGAAGTATGGGGAAATAATAGAGTTGGGAAGAATATTTGAATATTTGACTTTCTTCATTAAGCCGTCTTTCTTTGTCTTTCTTTCTTTCTTTCTTTCTTTCTTTCTTTCTTTCTTTCTTTCTTTCTTTCTTTCTTTTGTATTTCACAATTTTCTTTCCTTCTCTCTCCCTCATCCCCAGCCCATCTTTCTTCTATCCTTTCCATTCTTCTCTCCCTCCTGTTTCTTATTGCTTTTGTCCTTCATTGTGTCCTTTCATTCTTGCGCTGCTTAAGTCCTCCCTCCTGTGTCCTTTGTCATGTTCTTTCTTGGCCTTCCCTCTGTCACGTTGTTCTGCTTGTCTCTTACATTTCCATACACAAATCCTGCTTAGTCTTGGAATATCTGCTGGTAAAATTCGGGTCTGGAAACGTTTGGATTTATTTTATTTTTTTTAAGTAGAATGTGTAGGAACCATTTAAGTAAAACCTTGACATGAAGAGTTATAGAACGTCAGCAGAAGGTTACATATTCCCGTGGAGTAATAAAGTTTAAAAGTTCCCTGTGTTTTTATGTTCTTAAACAACGGCCACCAACCCACCCCGGCCCCTGAGTCTATGTTTACAGATCTGGGCGGTTTAGCTAATAACAAAAGAACGGACTTGCCTGAAAGCAACAGGCCGAAAAACCTGATACCCCTGTCTGGAGGAGACAAGAACAGAACGTGGAACCAGAGAGGCTGTAAAAGGATACGGCTGTTTTGAGAGTTAAGATATGTTGTAGTGCATTGGTAATAACAGAAAGAAAATCTTTTTAAAAGGACATAATGAAGTACCTGTTAGAGTTATTCAGTTTGGATACGGATCTTCAGATATGCCCTGCAATGTATTATCACATAAAGGCCCTTATTTGCATTATCTTTAGTGGAAAAGGGCGTTGGGCCCAGCCTGTTTCAGTCAATGGGAAGTAGCTACATTTGTATAAGAGTAGTACAATTCTCTAGGCAAACTATTTGAATGACTTAGAGGTTATGAAAGAGTTTTATTCCAAAAAGCTTTGCTATACACAGGAGAAAAAATAAATAAAGATGTTTAAGTTTAATGCAGTTTATCTTTTATGTACCACTGGCTTAAAATAAAATAATCATCTAAAGGTTTTTTGGGCAATACGTTTCCTAGTGTGGCAAACAGAAGGTATTAAACAAAAGCACATACAATTAAATAAGATATCTCAATAATTACAAAACAATGCAAGCATTATATATAAAGAAACCATAACATGCAAATGTCAAACAAATAAATGATTGCTGTAAACAATAATATTTTCAGATGCTGGTGAAGATTCTCAGTCATCCAGGTCATGGTCATTCCAAAAAAAGGTAAAAAACAAAGCAACTGGACTTGTTTTCTGTAGTTGAAGACGTTTCGCTTCCTCTCCCGGAAGCTTTCTCAATGGGGTACCGCCAACGAGCTATTTTTAGAAACGTAACGTCACGATGACGTCACATCACGTGGTACGCAGTGGGGCAAACTCCGGAAACCCGCCGCTGTTTTGCTTTAAAAGAGACGTGCGTTAGCCTAGGTTTTACTCGTTAAAACGACTGCTTTTTCCAAATCTAAGACCATGGTTTTTAAACATTGTTGCTATGGAACGTGCAACAGCGACTCGAGGTACGCTGATCGGCCGCATATGAAGGATGTTTTCTTCATTACTTTCCCGAAATTCAAGACTGCCAAGGAGAAATGTGTGCGCTTGGTACACCGGTGCGGTCGGCCTACATATGTAGCAAGCATTTTGTCGGAGGAAAGGGCACAACCGAAGAACATCCTGACCCAATTCCAGCGACATCAAGTCAAGGTAAGAGTATTTTGTTGGCCGACATGTTAATAAAGAAGCGCCTGCTACCATGATCGCATATAGGCTATCATGGTAGCAGGCGCTAACATGATAGCCTGCTACCAGGATAGCCTACTCAAAAACATTTCAAATGAGACAAACATTAAACATATACCGATTCCTGCACGGTGATTGCAAACAAAAAAAACGGCCGACGCCGCCATTTGCGCCGCGCAGGAAAAAAAACAAAGCTTACCGTTCATCAACTCGGTTCGTTTTCCGATTTTTTAAGCCCTCGACACTCAAGCCATCGTTTGAGCTGAAGGTTGATGTGTTCTTCGACAGTGCGACCAGTAAACCGTGCGCCTGGGACATCGTCTAGGGAAAGTTTAACGGCTATAAAGTCGGTCATATCGCTGGTTCTGTTGCGCTTGTAATAGCTGGGTACTCCGTGCGTTCTCTCCTGTATGTGCCCTACCTAAGCGGCAAAAGGGCCGTTACTCTTGAGTCGGTGACGTCACGTGTGCGGTACCCCATTCAAAAAGTCTGGAGTAACGATGAGTAACAAGCTTTATACCATTACCAAACAAAGGCCTGTAATGGCTTAGATAACATGCAAATTCAATCGAAACAGGTCCACCCCTTAGTAATGGGCGGTCGTTAAAGCTGGCTTAATGGCTTTAACGACCGCCCATTACTAAGGGGTGGACCTGTTTCGATTGAATTTGCATGTTATCTAAGCCATTACAGGCCTTTGTTTGGTAATGGTATAAAGCTTGTTACTCATCATTACTCCAGACTTTTTGAATTGAGAAAGCTTCCGGGAGAGGAAGCGAAACGTCTTCAACTACGGAAAACAAGTCCAGTTGCTTTGTTTTTTACCTTTTTTTGGAATATTTTCAGATCAACTCTTGGCTTTAAACAAGCCGACAGTTTCTGTAGGTCTCAGGCAGGGCTGCACCTATGCCAGGCCTCTGAAAAGTATATCCATATGCACTTAGTAGATGGTTGGGTCTCTCTTGCATGAATAAATGTGCCATCAGCCTGTGGTTCTGCGTAGGTTAAGTGGAAGCCCAGATTTCTTTGATTGCTGCCTTCTGGTTATCTGCCTAGTTGGGTATGGTGTCTCTAATCTTCCTTCTGACAACAGCCCAGAGATTGTCTACGTGTTTCAGGTCAGGGGAGTTTGCTGGCCAATCAAGAACAGGAACAACCATGGTCTTTGAACCAGCTTTTGGCACTTTTGGCAGTGTGGGCAGGTACCAAGTCCTGCTGGAAAATAAATTCACCATCTCCATACAGCTTGTCTACAGAGGGAAGCATGAAGGGCTCTATGATTTCCTGGTAGATGGCTGCATTGACTGTGAACTTCAGAAAGCCCAGTGGACCAACACTAGCAGACAACATGGCACACCAAACTACCACTGACTGTGGAAACTTCACACTAGACTTCAAGCAATGTGGAGACTGTCCCTCTCCATTCCTCCAGACTCTGGGACCTTGATTTCCAAATGAAATGCAGAGTTTACCTTCATCTGAAAATGGGCCTTTGGACCATTGAGCAGGTCCAGTTCATTTTTCTCCTTAGCCCAGGTATGCCTTCGTACTTCTGTCATAAAATCTAAAAGTGAATATGAACTTATGGTCTTTTCAGATATCTTTCTTTAATAAGAAAAGTTTTAAGATCTTGCCAACACTGCATTTCTATTCACAAGTGGAAATAAAGTTCTCAGAACTCATATTTAGTGCTTGTTTCCTTTTTAACAAGGAATCTGAAAGCAAATATCAGAAAAAAGTACTTCTCTGCTGATCAGACAGGACACGGTCATGGATGGAAGGTGGTTATATAATCTAGAAATACAGTGTTTCATGAAAAGACCAGGCAACACAGCAGTTTGGAATGCCTTAACCAATAATACCAAAGCCTTTCGCTAAAGAGTCAAAGGGTTATCAATGTCAGCATTGCTTTTCTGTGCAGTTCGTTCATATATTCCGTAGGGCTTCTTTTTTTTTTTTTTTATCAATTTTAAAGTCTGACTGAAATTGTGACATATGAACACAGCTCTGGTAGCAGCTACGGTCTTGGGATGTGCTCACCATTTGTGAGCTTGAGTATAAAGAGTGATGTAGAGAAGAGCTGCTTGTACACCAATGGTGACTTATCAATAGAGGGCGCTCAGGCTCTGCCCCCATAACCAGTGCAGGAAGAAAAATGTGTAGACAGTGAAATAAAATCCTTAAAAATTACATCTGTTCTCATAAAACATGTCTGACTTAGTTTTTTATTTTTTGTGCAGGCCTCCTAATTTTAACACTATGGATCAAAATGGAGGAGACAAAAACAAAAAATAAGAAAATAGAAGTTTTCTGCAACAGGCAAGTGATGAGCAGATGGTATAGAGTTCATCATCATATCAAACCTCTTGGTGTTTAGGGCTAAGACTATCTGATGCATTTCAAAACCTTTCTGCTAAGGCAGTAACCTCTACTGCTGACCGCTGATGAACTGATATCTCTGTCAAAACTTTCTGACTCAGTTCTGCTGCAGCAGCATGTCCAGCAGTCTGACATATTTCATTGTGCAGTGACTGCAGTTACTATCATTTTGAGCATGTGTGAGATCTTCAACTCCGGTAGGACTCAAGTTGCCGTTGTTATGATGGTGACTCTGTAATACAGATATGTGTTTTACCAGGATAGTCAGAGAAAGAAATATTGTAATACCTTAGAGATCATGCAGATATTAAATCAAACAGCTCCACCAATGGAGCCTTGAGGAATCCCACATGTGATCTGTTTTTAGTCAGGTTTAAAATGTCTAAATGAAACAAGTGCAATCTCAGTGTTGCAGTGTGGTGTAGTGTGGTCAACCCATTGTGAGAATTGATTTGTATAATAAATTGGCAAATGTTTTAATAAACTGGTGGAAGAACACCCTTCTTTACAGTACAGAACTGTTCTATCAGACATAAACATTTCCAGGGTTGAAGACTGTCTGGATGCACTGAAGCTTCTGGAGAGCTACTGGATTACCAGACATGGAGCCGTGCACTGTTTGACCTACCACCTGAATGTTACCAGTGAAAATATCTGCAAAGTCACGGCAAGACTTGCTGGACAAGAGATCAGGAGGGGAAGGAGGTGACTGTCAGACTTGCAGCAACAGCACATAAGTTGCATGCATGTTTGGTGTTTTTATTGATTCCTTTTTTGTAGAAAGGTGTGATGAACGTTTAGAAATGTCAGCCCAGTTTATGTCTTTTGCTTATACCAGAAGTGATAGGCATAGTTAGTTTTGAGGGCTTCTTTTAAACCACCGCTTTAACACGTTTCAAAGGTTTATATGCCGTGGTGCTGCAGAAGCCAAGTTTTGAGAGTTATCTAACAATGCAGGTGTGAAAACAGCTGCCTCAAACACGTTTTATGTTTACCTTTTGTTTCCAGCATAGAGCACACTGCTATATGTTGAATATGTATAACTAATCTGTATTAGAACAACTTTAGCCATGACCGTTTGCATTATATGGTTTAATGGCAGCTGCAGAAAATGTACATTTCCCCTAAAAAGTGCTGCCTTTTCTGTTCCTCATGGTTAATGAAGGGTCCCCTCCTGGGGCCGGATGTTGCCACGGCAGCTGCGATACTTCCTCTCCATAATACCAACAAGCTACTGGGTGCGTTTCTGTCCAAAATAAAGATTCACGTTACTGCTTTCATTTGGCAATAAAATCATGTGGTCTGAATGGCCATTCAGAAAGTGTCTCTACATGGAAAGGAAACGAAAGGAAGAATTTAGACTCTATCTTTGTGCGTTACACAATTCTCCAGTAGAAAGTTGTTTCTAAATTTAGTTCAAGTTTAATGACTGAGAGGTTCTTGAAGGAAGGTTTTTCATCTAAAAGCTTTGCTATACACAGGAAGGTGGAGACAAGACCTCACTAACAGTGTCAGGAAGTTTTATCTAAACCTTTAATAACCTTTTTTTCCCGGGAATTAAGGGGAAGTGCTTTGGCAAGGCCTGGCTGTGATCAGCAAGTGCATAACATAAACCAGGTCGTGGAAAGATTTCTGCAATAACAGGCACAGGCCTGCTGACAGCACCCTGGGAAGTAGGGGTGGGAGAGGATCTTTAATTACACCACGTTTTGCATTTAGGGCGCAACAGTCTATAGCTGAGGGAGCTCTCCAGTTCTGCAACTTCGTAATGCACGGGGTGGCAGATACAGTCCAACAACAATGGTTTTTATGTCAAAGCCCATCTGTTTAAAACTGTATGGCTTGGGTCAAAAAAATTTTATATCCCTTCTGCAGATAGTTTGTATTAATTTTGGTCCAATCAGAATTAATTTCTATGACTTTCTCTCTCTCTCTCTCTCTCTCTCTCTCTCTCTCTCTCTCTCTCTCTCTAACACACCCACACACACACGTCCTTGTTTTAAAGTAGGGGCTGTGCCTTAACTTCAATTCATTTTCAACCCTTTCTATGGCCTAATTCTAACCTTTATCAGTAGATAACTAATCCTAATGTTAGCCTATACCTACTTCTCCCTCTTTGGAGAAACTAAACCTAATTGACACCTTAGTCATAAACCTAACCCCAGCCAAAAAAAGTGATTACCAAAAAATTTTCTCTCTTTACATCAAAGTCCTCACTTACTGGAAAAATGAGCAAAACGTTTTCTCATGCAACTTCAAGTACAAGTACAGACACACACACACAAACCTCACATATGCAATTGTGAATAGAAATATGGTGTTTACAAAATGTTAAAATTTCACTAGAAAACAAAGACGTCAAACTGTAATAAAAAGAGTGTAAAGACCATTGACTTCATGTCCACTTTTAGATTTTATGAGAGGAGTACAAAGGCAGCACCAGACCTCCAATAAACGCTGTTTAAACAAAATGGCAACATATGCAAAGCCGCAGCTTTCCTAACCTCATTCAAGGTACAGTTGTACAGAAATTAACTTAAAATTGCAAAATAAGTTGCAGAAACTTCCCAAAATCCATTTCAGACTATGTTAAAGGAAACAGGCACAGGGAACTAAAGTCTGGTTTCTCTGAGTGGAAAGACCCAGTTGAAGGAGGAATGGGCGATATTCCACCACTAGGTGGTGCTCAAGCTCTGTCTGTAGACCAAAACAAAGCCCAGCCCCTCTTTTCCATACTCACGCATAGCCTTCTATGTGTATATTTATAAAGGACAAAAACACAGCAAAACAGCCTCACCTTTCAGTAGAACATTTCAAGTGAAGAAGTAACTCATAACTTTATAATGCTGTCAGCAAGAGAGCATTTTGATCTGCTGGGGTGCTCTCCACCATGTTGCTCCAATGCTGCGCCGCTCTTACGGTGATATTTTAGGGCAGAGAGGGGCTAAGCCCTGAGTGGCAACTGTTCACATGCACATACATGCACGCATGTGCACGTACACGCACGGTCTGCTATATAAACAAGAGACTGGACAACAACGCAGAGAGCTGCAGTGTGACATCATGCCATAGTCCATCTGAAATATTACTTTCAGTTCTTCACATCATTATGTTTTAGTTCTTTATATCTAAAATATTGAAATTTTGTCATTTTATTAGGTTCTGCTCAGTTTAGTCCACATTACACTTCCTTTGTGTGTGGTTCATTAACTTCTTTCCACATTTGTCCTGAAACATGCAGCATCCTATGGAGGAAAGACATCTTTATTTGCCAATGCAATTGTACATTCCAATGAAATGTGTCTTCTGCATTTAACCCATCCCTTAGGGAGCTGTGGCCAGCTTGCAGCACCCAGGGAGCAAAACTGGGGCTAAAGGTCTTTCTTAGGGACCCAGTCTGTGGGGTTCAAACCGGGTACTTGCAGCTTTCTCAGAACACATGTGTGCTGCTCTAACCACTAGGCCCCCAGTCACCCCTACAATGGATTACAATTAGCTGCAATTAAACTGCTTATAAACAGCTGAAAAATCCGTACTGCTCTGTCACAGTCCTGCATCACTCCATATCTGCCCTGACTGCTACTCCGGTAAGTCAGAACATTGAGACCCCAACAGGCTGCTAATAATGAGGATTTTCAGGTAGGCCATCCACTGATGGTGCAGAGAAGATTCAAATAGACAATCCAACTTCCTATCTTTTCCGTACAGAGTTCAAGTCCCTATGGCGCATGCAAACTGCACTATACTTTGTAGCCATTGTGCTTTGTTGTGCCTCTATATTGCTAACAGTATAAGATAGCACATGGTGGAAATTACTGAGACCTATTTGTCATGGTTTGGAGTCATGTTCTGGATATGCTTGTTTACCTGTTGTCTGAGTTGTAGATCATCCAGCTGGGGGCGTGGTCTGGCCAGTGTTGCAGTCGCACCTGTTTGCTATCTCCTAACTCGTCTCAGCGTTTATAGGGAGTTGTCTGATGAGCCCTTGATGCGTGATGGTCAACCATGCTGGTTAGAACTTGAGCCGTCTCTAAAGCTTCTTTGAGCATTCCAATGTTCTCTTCCCAGAGCAAAGATCTGAGGAAAGACTCCCCTGATCGTCCCTCAGCTTCCCCGAACAATTGTTCCCTCTGAAGCCTCAGGTCTAAGACACTTAACTTATTGAGACATCTTTGGATTTTCTGATCCTCCAGAGTACCTCCTCTGTTTTCTCTGTCATTTGCTGCAGCTCCTTCACTTCTTAGTCCTCTCCCTGCCCGCTCTCCCTTTTCCCTGCAACCATGGAACACTCTTCTCCCTGGAAAGTGTGCAGCACCTCACCTCCAAGGCACAACTTCTCCCTATGATCCCTGCAGACACAGTAATCCTTAGTATGTCCACCTACCTTAGCATCTCCTACAGGTAGCCATGTGTTTTCCTGAGCAATAAACTGGACTTGAGTTCAAATGAGGAGGGGCTAGGCAGAAATGCTTACAATTCATATTTTCCAAATTCCAACATTAAGTCTTTTAAGTGGATACATCCATATCCATGATATAAAAAATGCATTGATATTCTGGTAAGAATCCACCTCCTTATTTCTCATATTTCAGTACTTTGAGCTGTCAGCGGTCAAACCAGCTCACTATCACCCCTATGAGGCTGTAATAACTTATTACATTGTTGGCAATCTGTTATTTAGTTTTATGACATTGGCCACAACTACAATATTGGTTGCTACATTCTTCTCTCCTGGGATAAAAACATGCAATTTGCATTTCTTTGCAGCTGTTTTGTGCTGCAACAGTGATGCTGTGTGAAAAGAAAAAGAAAAGGACAGGTTGTTGAGATAAGATCAATGTTTTCAAAACTGAATTAGTCTTCCAACACTATCAGCTAATGGGTTCTTAAGAAACTGCAAGCAAACATTAGAAAAGAGATTTCCCAAGCCTTTTCTATCTTTAATTTAAAATGTTTCCATGGGAACTAGAAACCCATTGAGCACACCTTGGGTTGTGACATGGGATATAAATGTACTGTACGATCACTGGTGTGTAACAGGAAGCTGTGCTGATGTTTTGAAGCTATGTCACTAAAGACTATGCAGATGGAAACCATGAAATGGTGAATCACAAGTTCCATAGCCGAAAGCGCTGCAGTTCTAAATGTGTCCACACAGCAGGCCTGCTGTCTGCTGTCTGGCCCGGGCCCGGGAGATCATCCTGATGGACCCCATCCACGCCATGCTCTGATCAGTAGAAAACTGACGAATGTTTAACATTTAAAGAAATTGTTGAGAAAGTCTTCTGCCTCCTTTTCCTCCCCATCCATCTCTTCCTGACTCCTCCTCCCGATTTCCACCTCCTGTCTGCTCCATTCTTATTATTTCTTTATTTTTCCTCCTTGCAACAGATGATGGTCCTGACATAGACGGCTAAAAGGGACACAAAATCAATAGGTTATAAAATACTTTCTCTACATAATTTCACAAAAGTCAGATCCGGTGTGCGTCAGTGAGGATACACCTGGTGGTAACATTAACCCACACAGACATCAATGTTTATCAGCCTAAGCTATCAAACCTGTTCTAATAATAACTTCAACCAGCAAAAATATACAGCATGTCTCTTACAGCATTTGAGCAGAGGACGCAAAGATGAAGGTGACTTTATCTATGCCTTGACGCTGATACAAGCTATATACTTGAGTCGTTTTGGCAAGATGAATTTATGATAGAATATTTTAAATGTGTCTAACAATAACTTTTCCACAATGAATATGAGTTTACTGTAACCTGGATGTTTTCTGTGTTTACTGTGTCTGGATGGCCCAACAAACCCAGAGTGAATATTACTCAGCTGTACTTGGCTGACTCTCAAGAAACACAAATCCTTCCTTCCTCCAAACACATCAAGGAGCAAATATTACAAGCTGTGTATATTTCAAAAATGAAGAAGGCTCCAGGAAAAGGAACACTAATCATGATGTCCCGCCAGTAAAACATGGTTTTCATTATGTGTCCAGTGTGAGCACACCATGTTCTCACCCTCTGCACAAAATTAATGTGGAAGAGATGAACAGACGCCACCAGCCCTCTGCAGTTTTAGTGCCTTGCAAAAGTATTCAGACCTCTGGACCACTTCCACATTCTACCAAAAACCTCTGAGGATTTTCCTTATTTCATATATTTTATATTTTATGTTATATGTAAATGAATCAGTGCATTTTTGAGAAGTGGAAGAGAAGTCATTGATGGTTTTCCACGTTGAAAAGTGAGACGTTTCTTTAAATTAAAGGAGAAGTCCGGTGAGCAAGGAATAATCAATGGATCACTATCTAGACCTAAAACTAATGTGTTTGCGGTGATTTAATGAATTTAGCGTTAATGAGTAAAAAAAATAAAAGTATTAATTTTCGTCGCGATCACTGAGTCTGGGAGCGGCCATTAATGACCAAATATGGTAACACCTCACTCCTGACGTCTTCTGGAAGGGACGTCACGGGGTGGTAAGCTGAGGGCCATTCTCCACGCTTTACAAGCTAATTTATACACATCTGCGATCAACAACAATTATTTGGGATTTCCAGAGGACTTCATCATGGAAATTTGCGAGAGCAATAGCGTACCGCGCACGTGACGTCACCGTCTCAAGAGCAACGCCCCTTTTGCCACTTAGGTAGGACATACGGGTAGAGAACGCCCGTAGCAACCAGCTATTACACGCGCAACAGAACCAGCGATATGACCGACTTTGCAGCCATTAAACTTTCCCAAGACGATGTCCAAGGCGCACGGATTACTGGTCGCACTGTAGAAGAACACACCAACCTTCAGCTCAAACGATAGCTTGAGGTTCGAGGGCTTAAAAAGACTGGAAAACTGGCCGAGTTGATGAACGGTAAGCTTTGTTTTTTTTTTTCCTGCGCGGCGGTCATGGCGTCGTCGGCCGTTTTTTTGTTTGTAATCACCATCCAGGGATCGGTATATGTTTAATGTTTGTCTTATTTGAAATGTTTTTGAGTAAGCTATCCTGGTAGCAGGGTATCATGTTAGCGCCTGCTACCATGATAGCCTATATGCTATCATGGTAGCAGGCGCTTCATTATTAACATGTCGGCCACCAAAATACTCTTACCTGTTCACTACTTGATGTCGCTGGAATTGGGTCAGGATGTTCTTCGGTTGTGCCCTTTCCTCCAACAAAATGCTTGCTACATATGTACGTGAATTTGGTAACTTTTTCCGGTTTGAACTGTTGTGTAGGCTGACCCCACCGGTGTACCCAGCGCACACATTTCTCCTTGGCAGTCTTGAAGAAAACATCCTTCATATGCGGCCGATCAGCGTACCTCGAGTCGCTGTTGCACGTTCCATAGCAACAGTGTTTAAAAACCATGGTCTTAGATTTGGAAAAAGCAGTCGTTTTACGAGTAAAACCAAGGGTAACGCACGTCTCTTTTACAGCGAAACAGCGACGGACTATGCAAGTTTGCCCTACTGCGTACCACATGATGTGACGTCATCGTGACGTTACGTTTCTAAAAATAGCTCGCTTGCGGTACGCTATTGTTAAAGCAACAATGCCCACATGCATGGTAGTTGGATGTTGCAATTGGGTAAAAGTGAAAAAACATTAGTTATTTCACCTTTCCGCTACACCACAGCACAGCCGCAGCAGACAGATTCAACTCACATCGTCTCTTTTTGGTCTCCTAGGCTCAAACTGCTATGGCTGTATTTCGTGAAAAGTCAGGTTGCGATCAAGAAAGTTTTCCATATATTCCAAATCGCTATCAAATGATGACGATAAATCCATGGAACTCCCATCGCTGTCGCTATTAAATCCATTACGTTCTGCTTCGCATACTGCACTAGTCGTCGCCATGTTGGATAATAGCACATTGTGACAAACACCAGATACAGCATTGGGACTTGCTTTTCAGCTGATATCGCACCATGACGTCACAAACTGGGAGGTGGCAGTACAGTTCTTTGACCAACATGGATGCCTCCAGTAAAGCACATTCAAATGAAAATTACTCTTAATTAAAATAACTTATTTATTGAACAGTATGTAATAATTTGATATTTAAAGTACTTTCAGAAGTTCGATTTCTGAATATGGCTGGACTTCTCCTTTAAGCCCCACGACCCTACCCCAAGCACAATAAGTCAGAATATTTCACAATATTATTTTATTTCCACTTCACAGAGATCGTTTTGCAAAGAACTATACATAGGAGTTATCCGTCTGTGCTGTAGAAGACCCCCTGAAGGGATATGGAGGAGTTCGGTCTCATATTTTCAACTATATGGACTATAAAGTCCAGCTGTTTCGGAGGTTGATGAAGGCTTTGTGGAGTCAAGCGGGGCTGAGCCTTGTCAGCTCGAGCCTGAAGCCGGCGCTGCCGAGGCAGTGGATGACACAATGGGTGCAGTTTCTCAGTGGTAAAGGCATGTTAGCAGTGTCATTGCTAACATAGGCTAATGTTCAAAGCAGGAACAAATGCTAAATACTATTGATCAATGCTCGTGATTCCAACTCTTGAGTCTGACTCTCCATGGAGGGCAAGTCTGGCTGAAATGCATTTACACCTGAACGCTGGGCTATGATGGCAAAAGTATGTATTGTTTAAACCAGGAAGATTCAACTGCAATAGCCACCGTACAACCATAGGAGGATTGCACTAAGACGATTTAAGACAAATTTTGCAGAAATGCACAAGTTAACATGGGAATCTAAAAACAAAAAGGCACAGTAACATTAAAGCAGCACCCTTAGGCCCAGGTTATACAGTTTATCAACAAGAAATTGGGGGCCTTCTAAATCCTGCTAAATGTGAAAACAGCACCATCTGCTGTTTGATCTGTACCTGCAGTCAGCATGAGTTGCAAGGGATTCTGGGTAAGCCTCAGAACAATGGTTTCACCGCATTGAAGTAGCTTAGCTAGGAATGTCTGTGGATGTATAATATTAATAAACTCCTGAAACAGTATAAAACCTAATGTAACTGTAGATTGTCTTTAATTTAAATGACTTGATAATATTTTCAGTATATCTTCAACTTATTGTCTATTCTAGGTCTCTGTATTTTGTTGATGATATTCCAGAGAGAGAACGTGCTGTTTGGTTTCATCTTTTGTTTTGACTGTAGGGAAGTGTGGGGGTAAAAACTTTTTTTTATCCCTTTTATAGTTTATAAAATGTGGCAATGGTGAACACGTCTAGTTGTTATAAACCATTTTATAGAATACTTGTTATAAAAAAATGAAAGGGATTCTGGGTAATATTCAGGGCCACGGCTTCAATGCATTGAGAGAAAACAACAAAAGTTACATTTTAAAGGCGTGAAGTTTTTTCATTCTTCAAAGGGGGGTGCAACAGAAAACATTAGTACCACTGTGTTACACAAACCCAGCACCATATTTATTGTTGTAAATCTTTGTTTTATTGTTGTAATAGATCAGAGATGTTTATGCAGAATTAAATTTTTTTAAAAGCTTAAATCTGAGTATTTATTGTACTTTGATGAGCAGAATAAAAAGTATTACTCATTCAATCTCTAATTGCCCACATCTGTCTTCACCAATCCCAAGAGTTAGTGTGACGCCACTGAAACCGGACAATGCTGGATTTCAGATTTACTTGTTTAGATTTCCCGACGAACGTCTGGGAAAGAAAACATTTCATTTTCACTATGGAAGAAGATAAAAGGGCCGTCTTTAATCACAGGCAGTGTCAGGGGATCTGCTTTATATGCCTTGCCTAAACCTATACTGTTGCTGTATGTTTAGCAAGCACAAACAGCATTCCTGTGTTAGGAGGACCCCACGTTTACATGATCCGAATCCTCTTCCAGACCACCCCAGAATTCAGAGAGCATCTGCATCTGCATGAGTTACAATACTTCCTGCGTTCTGTGACACGTCACTCTTCTGTTGCAACAAACAAGACAGTATTTATTCTAGTGCATTTTATTGCTTTTTATTAGTTATAATTCATATCGCTTTTGTCATGTTTCTGGTTACGCATCGGGGCAAAAAGTGCTGTCTCAGCGAGTGTTTCTGGCACCCCTTTTCTCTACTGACAAGGCACTATGTTCCAGCTTTTGTCTTGGTTGCATTACATTATGTAATTCCACATTTTTACACTGATATGAACTCTAAATGTTGATCAGGATACATAAACAAAGTCATATCAACACTAAAAAAGATTGATCAACCACAACGAAAGAAGAAATCCAATTTATTATAAACAAACATTTTGGCTTATGCTGTCATAAGTCACTTGTCACTAATCACTAGCCTGCTGCTGGATTTTCCAGGCTGGTCTGTCTGGTTTAAATTTCTTTATCCACTTTTTATGCCTAATGAACTCATCACTTTGTTAATGAATGACCCCATTTTCTTTCGCTTCACTTTTTTCTCCAGTCATTTATTATGGTTGTAATCTGACTTTTCTATTTGCAACCTTATCCACATGTGGCATTCACATCTCTAAGCAGCCAGGGCATGGGCATTTGATTGACAGGAATGAATTAATCTGATTGGATGAAAAATGACACAAAAAGCTCTGATTGACCATGGGCACAGAGGGCTACGTCCAGGGGGAAATCTCTAAGTATCCCATTTGAGACTGATATGAAGTCACATGCAAGCCGAAAGCTTCAGAAAATACACATGCATTAATGTGTTTGGTATCCCTCGCCATTAACAATATGGACATAGGCTAACAAAAAGTAATCCTAAATAAACCCAAAATAGAAAACTGAAAAATTTAAAGTCAGACAGATTTAATGACAGAACAGTTACTTTTCACTTATATTTACAGTGTCTATACTTATTTCCTGATATTTTGAATGGGGATGGTGCCCTGTTGTCAAGCCATCACTTGTCACAAGTAAAACTTGGGGCCATCCCTGTTATCACACGACGGCCGACAGCAAACAAAAACCAAAGTGTCCGAACCTGAAGCTGTAGCAGCAGAAAACAGAATTCATTGTTGTTACTGCATCACATACAGTGATTAACCATTAACCGTTTTACTAGCCTCACCCAGGGTGGTAGGATCAGAAAACCACTTATAAAAGCTGCTTGATCACATGAAGTAGGCTGAAAAAAGCTCATTAAGCAGTACATCGTGCCCCGATTTAAAGATAGTCAAGAACAGATGAGACATTGAAATGAATTATTCTGAAAAGAGCTACAAAGCCATTTTTAGGCTTTTGGACTCTATGGAGCTACACTCTTAAAACAGACAAGTTAAAAACACCTGATGTATTAAATTTTAACAAATGTGCCAAATTAGCTCAAGGATAACATGTCTTTTATGATAATTAATATTGTTGTGTTTTTAACATAACATGTTAGTTACTCAAGTAACATCTAAATTGAAAATGCACCCTTTTAAAACCCTTACTCCCTGTATAACAATTTTTTTTTATTCTCTTATGAAATACATGTACAACTCATAAAGGAGCTATTCATAAACAGCTGCCATGCCATCTTCAACATCCATCTGCTTTTCAATGGCAACATGTTTTACAGTGCAGTGCAGTCATCCAACAAGATAAAGGATTTTGTATCTTGGGTTCAGATACAGCACCTTGGTACCAAAAGTTGTACTAACATCAAAAGGATGCTAATGATGAACTTACAGAAGCGAGATCAGTTCATATCCTGTTGTTCTTCATACTATAAAAATAACCAAACTACAGAATATAAATTACTTCACCAAATGAGGGCAAAGTTCTGTGATCTGTTCTCAAAGCCAGAATGGAGCCGAGCCTGTACTGTAGACATGGCAACAGTGTGAAATAGATTTTACTACTAGCAGTGTGCGCATTGGTCATACTGATTTTCTTGGAGATAATAAAGTTATGATTATAGTTGTAGGTTTGTTATACCCATTTTAAAAAAAAAAAAAAAAAGCTAATGGCTCTGAAACATCTTTAAAGTTATTTCCTTGGATTTATGGGGACATATCATGCCTTTAAATCCTTCCTTTTAACAGCCATTTGGTGCTGGTCTGTATAAAGTGGAATTGCAAAGCTTTATTCAGAATTCCTTGTTATCGTTGCCCCACAGCCCCTCTTTTAACCCTTTGCAAGGTTTGTTTGACAGCAAGTCATATTCAAATACAAATGAAGTACTTCACACCCCGTCCCCTCCAAGTCGCAGATAGTGCCACTCTACCCCGTTCAGCCATTTTTGTAGTCTGATGGAGGACAGTGTAATGAATTATGTGGATTAGTACACATAACAACCAAAGATTTTAACTCATCCACTTGTAGCTTCAGCATCCTTGTATGTGAACAACAAAATCCCTGTGAGAATTTTTTTTTCCAGATTCGCAAAATTGGCGATCCCCATGAAGAGCAGAAGAGCAAGGTAAGACGGTCTTGTGCATGCACAGTTATTCAAAAAGGGACTTGGGAAAACTTCAGGAAAAATCGCTGACTCTACCTTTAAAGGACTTCCTGCTGTGCCTAATGGGTCGCAGCTGTGGGAGGCTGCACCCGCTGGGAGACAACAGCCCCCAAGATTGAACAACGAGAAAGAACAATAAATGCGAAACAATAGGATTCATGAGAGACTTGTAAAGCCAAAACTACTGCTCACCAACAAAAACACTAACACGGTCTTATATTTGGCAAAAACATCTTGATGATCTCCAAATTTTTTAGAAAACATTCTGTGGAACCACGAGGCAAAAGCGTTTTGGAAAAAGAACACCATACAAACAGTAACAGTAGTGCCTTAACTCTTTATGGTGTCATGACCTGAATGACTTGCTGTAGTTGATGGAACTATGAATACTATCTTCTTACAGAATATACTGTAGGAATAATTAGTTTTGGATCTGAAGCACCTCAAGCTCCCTTGGGTTATGCAGCCAAACAATTATACAATCCTAACCAGCAAGTCCACCTCTGAATGAGTTAATAACAAAATGTTTTTGATTTCAGTGGCCTAGTCAAAGCCTATGCATAAATCTGGTTAAAATGTTTTTGTGTGACTCTGAAATATGCCAGTCCAGGACTGATTAGGTTTAGGGGGTAAATATTCTTTCAGGAAGGTCCAGGTTGGATTTAATTGTTTTTTCCCCCTGAATTAATGAAACTATCATTTGGAAACTGCTGTTTATATACATTTGGCTACATCACATCACTGAGACTCAACTGGTAAACGTTTGAAACTGCATCAGTGATGCATCAAAAACCTCTGACTTGGTGTGGAGTTCAGTAATGCAATTGACAGTTGATTGGTCAAGGTCTTGCAGGAGTACTTTTTTTCTTCTGGCAAATATAAATCTGAGAAAACTAAGATCACAACAAGGTCCCTCAAGGCTCCATCCTCTAACCACAAACGTTCATCTACTTTCACTTGCCCAGATTATGAATTTGTAGGGTGAACCATCCTCTAAAGCAGCACAGTTAAATTTTGATCCATATATTAGCTCAATTTCAAATATAATAAATAATTATTCAGGTCAATATGTAGCACTTGCCAAGTATAGATTTTCCATGTGGGCTGCCCTTCTCAAAAAGACTAACCTATGTAACGTAAGATGGGTCATGAAGCTCTCTAGGTCACATGACCCATTCTAGGTTTTTCACAATACAACAAAACATATATTATACTTACCTGATCAGACATATTTTTGGTTCTCTGGTGGCGGATTTAATCTAGAGGGGTGAATGTGACTTTCTTTACAAGTAACTCCATGACTTCTCAATCTGCTGGTCCTAAGTGGTCTGCTATCAGATTCCAAAATATTGAGGGAGACTGCTTAATTTTGTGCAGTGTTGCCAGTGGCCTTTAGGGGCACTAAAGCGGAAGTTACAGGTCTGGTACCCCTAGTGGCTAAAGGTTACACGATGCTGCTTTAATTTGGACTCTTTGCTGTCTTACCAGCTTTAGCTAGCCAACTAAATTTGATTATTTAGTCAGGGCTGGGGAGAGTTCAGGTTGAATGGAGGGTCAGTAAATCACTGTACAATAAACGAAAGCATTCCTAGTAATCAATTTTGTTGCACAACATGCCAATCCATGTAGTCATTAACTATATTACATTTGTCCTGTTAAGAGTTAAGAGCACCCAGAGGCAACTCAAATATCCACTGAGAAAATGTGTAAAATTCAGAAACAAAGGCGCCTTTCAGGACTGAAGATTGAGGTAGCATGGCTAACCAAAAACACCATGTAACTCCTTCCAGAAGCCATTGTTTCATATTGTACCCATAATAAAAAAAAGGCCTTGTATTTGTAGCAAATTAATAGTTTTAAACAATAATTTCACTAATAATAAGGTTTTCTCTCCTAAATCCAACCAGAGTTTAATCTGAGCCATATGCTCTATTATTGGTTATACTGTATATAAGAGTACTAAGAAATCATGTGTATCAACCTATAATGGGTGTCACTAAGAAGTAATTCATAGTAGAAACATGTCAGAGTGTATGTTTGTACATGAGTGACCACCAACTGCTTGTGACTAACCAAATAACCAAACAGAACCTAAGCAACAAAAAGGATAGCTTTTACATTTGTAAACATTTCACAGTTTCATCCCTCCATCCATCCATTTTCTAATGCGTCTATCCCTTGTGGGGTCACGAGGGGTGCTGGTGCCTAGCTCCGTCCTGGACAGGTCGCCAGTCTATCGCAGGGCAAGTTAACAGTTTTATTTTCCAATCATCAGTTTTTCAGGAGAAGTCTGAAATTTTTAATTGGGGAATATTTAGTTTGAGGGTGTGAGGTGAGGTCACAATTAAAGGTTGACTCTCATCCAGTGTTTGGTGAGAGCTCCATCCTCAGGGATGGTCAGGGAATAAATCTCATGAGATCAAGTGTTCCATCGCTGTGACTGTCTGTTATCAATTCATGGAAATTCTCAGCAGTCATTGGGATCGACTCACCATTAGTCACAGGTGTTTGACATACACCACCATTCATAAGTTTGGACACACCTTTTCATTCAGTGGTGTGTCTTTATTCTTATCACTACCTCTGGGAACTCCTTCAGGACAGTTGGAAAGTCCTTTCAGTTGACTAACCTCATGAGGCTTACGAGAGCAGGCCAGGAGGGACCAAAGCAGTAATCAAAACAGGGGAGGGGGTTAAGTCCTTTTATGTTTCCTGTCTGGAAGTGTATCACTAAGAATTGCTTTCCTAATGCCATAGAGAGCCCAACAGATTTACTTTCATGAGTGCGGCTTTACTGTTTACTGTTTTTGTTATAGTGTTCCAATTAATATTCATGCAAAAAAAAAGCTTTATTGGATATTATTTTTGGGATCCTTTCAAATTCAATACACAGAAAGTGAAAGGGAAAAGAGAAAGAAAGGAAGGGAAAAGGATGAGACAAAATGTTAAAAGGAAGAGAAGGTGACAAAAACAGAGTGGAGGAAAACGAGAACACAATATAACGCCCTCTGAGACTGCTTCTACACCTGCAGAAAGAGAATTAGAGAAACAACTAAACCAACAGAAAAAGTATCACAGGTACAAAAAAAAACAACTTCTGATAACATCACTGAAAAATATGCCGTATTATTTAATACAAGATGTAGGCTAATTAGTGACAGGCAAAGCTAACTATATGGTTTATCTGTATATAAGTGTATCTGTAAACACCTGGATCCAAGTACTTGTGGGTGTTTGGAGAGTACGTATATGTAAGGTTTGTCCATAAGAAAAATGCTCAATAGTGGTTGTGAGGAGCCAAAAAAAAAAACCAGGGTGCCAAGGCAGATACCGGGGAAACCAGAACCCCAGACCCCCGAAAGGACTTCAAAAAGGACAGGAGCCCAAGAAGGATCAACACAGGGATAGCTGCATCCTCCATCCCAGAGAAAAGCAGAGGAGAGCTCCAGAACAAAACCTGTGTCAACCCAGTCCATACCACAGCACCAACCCCCCACCCCAAATCCATCCATCCAGAGACAGGGCCAGCACAATTTGAATGAGTCAGCCAACCAACCTGAGGCCACCCCATTAACTACTCATAGTTTTTGGTGTTTTCACTTTGTATTAGTAGAAAGTCATAAAAATAAGGAAAAGCCATTGAATGACAAAGATGAGTCCAAACATTTGACTGGTAGCATAATAGTATCATTATTTTAATTTCATGCTATTTTCCACAGCAACATGATCTCATGTGTTGTTATACTCCATACAATTACAGTACATGTAATTTCCTACACAATTAGCACACCAGCGGATATTCATCTTGAAGCCATTCAAACATCGTCCTTATGAACATATGCTTGTACTCAGTACACTGAGATCATTCAAGCTCACATTGATGAAGGTCTCAAACTGTCATTTGCAGCTGTTTTAGGATTTTACAATGGAATCAATCAACAACAAAAAATTGCTAGCTGTTTTTTTTTTTGTCTTGCTGAGAACTAAGGTAACATTTCCTTATCCAACAATACAGTATTGAAATGACTGCTAAGATGTCCCAAAAGTCTGAACGATTTAGAGAGAACAATGAGTATTTCTTTCTTTTTCTTTATTAAGTCCTTGATGTAATATCTCTTTATTCTAAATATGCAAAATAATCTCTGGCAACCAAGTTTAAAACACTGTTTTGATTACCTTAAGTCACTGGCAAATGCCAATGTCTTCCCATCCATTTTACAGTGCTGCAGAAATTAAGACATTTACTTTTTCATGGCACAGTAACTGTGTTGCAGGTCAATTCAACACATCTTTAGTGATGTATCCTGAGATCATTGGGTGCTTCGAGTCTCATTCTCCCCTTAGCGACCCAGCCAGGATTGATCAGATGGTTTGTGTCTGAATAGCTGGCGATGGCCCTCGGATACCCCTGCTTGATCCACGGCCATGATGATACCTTTTCAGCAGCTTCTGTGACGTGTTTAGTTGCTCATCTGATGTAAAGTCCTTTCGCTCCAAAAGTTTCAAGTGCACTTATGAGTGACCGGCTGTTGAATTCTCTAAACCCCACCTCAGTGGGAGAGAGTCCTCCACCTCTTTATACATACATACATTGCCCTCTTCCTCTCAAAGGAGACCAAATGGAGGAGGCCATCAACGCAGTATAACTAGCTTTTATGTTTCCAACGGCAGAAAAATCTCTGTGAGGAACCAACACGTTGGAACAGTACATATCAGATGCTTTCAAGGCTACACGAAGGAACCAGTGTGGGTATCTCTTGCCTCACTAAAAACTGACATCTCCACTTACAGCTGATGAGTTTACCATCATAGGAGAAACACTTGTGCTTGCTCCTTTTCATTAAGCTACAGTGGAGTTGTCTGTGGAGAAGAGTTTCAGGATCAAAGGTCATCCCCATAATTCAATTCAATTCAATTTTATTTATATAGCGTCAAATCATGAAACATAATAATAAAATCCATGATAAGGCATTTTAATAATAATAAAAATGCCTTATCATGGACTTGAGTGTAACGCTTCACACCTGCACACACACAGGCAACAATAGACCTCCATGACCAACTTAGGCAACAAGTCACTGACACGGCTTGCAATCTGGAGTCTTTAAGTGTGTTGACTTTATCAACACTTCTAGACCCCAGATTTAAATCACTTGGCTCTGATAGTTCCTCCAAATGCAGTGAACCAGTCAATAGACTGAAAATGGAATGTGCTGCCGTAATTGGGCGCACATTGACTGAGCCACAGCCTGGACCTTCTTCTCAGCAGTTGACACCCACTTAAGGCAAGGTATTTGTTTTATAGGTTTATTCGTGCTTTTATTTGGTTGCTAAGCATGTACTGATTTGTAAAAGATGACTATAACTAAAATGCCTTTTTTTTAGATAACCTGTGGCAGCCGCTGGATGATGGAGTCAGCAGGCACACCACCAATGCCACATCTGACATCATCATAAGAGTCCAGATATACCTGACAGAGAGTTTTCTCCCAAGAGCCCACGATCCTTAAAAATATTGGGAGAGCCAAAAACAAACTATCCCGAACTTCTTCCATCTGTCCCTATATCATTTTCATGATCACCAGCCGCTTCTGTTCCATGTGAGCGTGTGTTCTCAGAAGCTGAAGAAATTGTCTAAAAAAAAAAAAAAAAAAAAACAGCAAGGCTTTGGAAACAATTTTTTTTGCAATAAAAATCTTTAATAGAAAATCTCTTTGAATCGGTTACAATTCAATAAACAACATCACATCCACAAAACCTTCACTTCAGTTTTCACATTGCTATATATTTTAAAAACATCAAAGACAGTTTAAACTTAGACTGACATAAAATAATAAAACATGACATACAATAACTTAGATACCATTATATTACTGTATATGCTAGGTCATCGAATAAGTGTGTCAGATGTGTTTCACCTAAGTAGCCTGCAATGGTGTTTTAAATCCAGCAGGAAAAGTCGAATGTCTTCCTTAGGGTTTTTAACTGTTGTTAAAGGAAAATTGCTCCTAAAATAAATCAATAGAATTCATGCATACTTTAAATTATTTTAGGCAACTGAAAGTTTTTTGTTGTTTTTTTCTTTATCTCAGCATTGTGTGTTGTCTTGTGTGTTGGAGGTAATAATATAATGGATGGTTTTGTTAGTTTTTAGGAGTGTGTCCAGAATGTTTTTCATGATGGTTTGCTTCAGTTTTGGACTGGATTGTGGACTGTTTACTCCGGTGCACTAAAAGATTTCTTCATAAAGTGATTTTGGCATAAAAGGAACACAGAGAAGAAGGAAAACCATTGGCAGTTGTCTCTGTTTTTCTGTCTGAACAGAGCTTGTGAACCATGGATCCAATTGTAAAGTTACCTTTAACACAAAGTTGGCAGAAAACAATAAATGAGGCGGTTATCCTATGAAAGCCAAGGAAATATAAAAAATATCCCCATTAGGGTGAGCTTGGAAGCTGTAACTTCACAAGTCTTTTTTTTTTTTTTTTTAGCTTTCTCAGGAAGAAATTAAGTTTTGTTAGAACAATGAATGCAACGCGTTTTCTCTGGATGGTTGATGTCATTATACTGAATACATTTTACACAATATGGGGAAATGTACATAAAATAAAACAACTTAAAACAACAGCTGGATCTTCCATCCATTCATCCATCCATTTTCCGTCACGCTAATCCCTATTGGGGTCGCGAGGGATAAGCTGGTGCATATGCCCAGCTGTCAATGGGCAAGAGGCGGGGTACACCCTGGACTGGTTGCTAGTCTATCGCAGGGCAACACAGAGACAAACACCTAAGGAGAATTTAGAGAGGCCAATTAACCTAACAGTCATGTTTTTGGACAGTGGGAGGAAGCCAGAGTACCCAGAGAGAACCCACACATACACAGGGAGAACATACAAACTCCATGCAGAGAGACCCAGGGTCGGATTCAAACCCAGAACCTTCTTGCTGCACTGTGCCACTGTGCAGCCCTAACTGGATCTTAGTTGTTAGAAAGGACAGGGACTTCAAAGAAGAAAGCCTTGTTCTTTGTAAGGAAGGTCTTTAATAAGAACAAGTGTCTGAATAAGACAGGTAGGAGGAACAGTGGAGCTCCAAGGAGCAGAGCTGCTAAAGGTGGATGAGTTTGAGTATCTAGAGTTGATCATCTCGAAGCTGGGTGGAGTGTTTATCCAGAAGTATCTATCACTACAACCACTATCACTATAGTGGTTGATTTATAGACAGAGTTAAAGGTATCAAAGCTGAAGATTTGATACTCTTGTCAAAGTAAGGTCTGACTTGCATTACCTTAGATAAATAACACTCCAGCATAGCTTTTCTGTACATTCAAGATTGTAACATACTTTCCTTTTGTCATAGTGGTCTTTATTCACAATTAGACAGGAAATGGGCAGAGAAAAGGTGGAAAGACATGCAGTGAAAGGTCCAAAGGAATGTGAATAGAACCACGGATGGGCGTATCAGTGACTAATAGTTTTTATAAATGGTCCACCCGCTCTGCTGGCATGCCACACATAGGCTACTTTAAATCTTTTTTATGAGGTCAAAGTACTGAGTGCTTTAGCTTTCACACATCTTGTATTTCACATATGTGTGCTACACAAACCAGCGCAACTGCTACTATGGGGCTATAACAAGGCTTGATGTTCCACTGTTTCAGACCTGAATAACAACTGGTATTCAATATGCCAACGTACAAGGCAGGATAAGAAACACTGTGACACGGTGACAGCAGCCTTGGGATTTCATTGTACTGATCAGAATGAATTGGATTTGAAATTAAGTTTAGCATTTTGGAGACAGAGAAGCAAGATGTGGAGTGCTAAATAAGGAACTATTAAGCAGAAGGAAAATATGAAGACTGTAAAGAAAGTACAGTACATAGGGGTAGAAAAAGAAAAATCATTTCAACTATAACAATAAGGTTAGTTTGTACTGTTTAAATTAGGCTTTTTACAGGGCAAGTTTACTGATAAAGCACTTTTCAGTAATAAGATGATTCAAAGTGCTGCACGTGAACAGAAAAACAAACAGAGGAAAGAAAGCATTACGGAGACAGAGGAAAAACATTACAGAAGCAGGCACATTGCATTGGAACAGTAGCAGCATGTCTGATACAGTGTAAGACAAGTTGGACTAAAAACTTCAACACTGAAATTTAAAGGCAACTCCATACAAATAGGTTTTTAACCTTGATTTAAAGGAACTAAGGGTTTCAGCACCTTTACAGTCTTCTGGGTGTTTGTTCCAGATAAGTGGAGCATAACACCTAAATGCTGGTTCTCCGTGTTTGGTTCTGGTTATAGGTAGACCTGAGTCAGAAGACCTTAGTGGTCTGGAGGGTTGATACACTGATAACAAGTCTGTTATGTATTTAGGTGCTAAGCCATTCAGGGATTTATAGACTAACAGAAGTATTTTAAAGTCTATTCTCTGAGATACAGGGAGCCAGTGTAAGGACTTTAGAACTGGGGTGATATGCTCTACTTTCTTAGTCTTAGTGAGGACATAGGCAGCAGTGTTCTGGATCAGCTGCAGTTGTCTGATCCACTTTTAGGCAGACCTGTAAAAACACCGTTGCAGTAATTGATTTGACTAAAATTAAACTCATGGATTTGTTTTTTAAAATCCTGCTGAGACTTTAGTCCTTTAATCCTGGAAATGTTCTTCAGGTGATAGAAAGCCCACGTTGTAATTGTGTTTAGATGCTTTTGAAGGTTGAAGTCAGAGTCCATCACTACACCGAGATTCCGGGCCTGATTGGTGGTTTCTAGCTGAAGCAGCTGAAACTGTGTGCTAACTTTTGATCGCTCGTCTATAGGTTAAAAAATTATTACTTCACTTTTGTTTTTATTCAACTGAATTATTTTTTGGCACATCCATGCACTGATTTCTTCTAAGAATTTTTTCAATGAATGAATGGGTCCATAGTCACCTGGTGACATGGTGATGTAGAGCTGTGTGTCATTGCATAGTTATAGTAGCTGATGATGTTTTTTTTATGATCGGACCTAGAGTGAGCATGTAGATATAGGAGGGGACCCAGGATGGACCCTTGGGGAACCCCACATGTGATTTTTGTCATCTCTGATGTAAAGTTCCTTACTGACACAAAAAAGTCCCTGTCCTTTAAGTGGATTTCCAAGTTTCTTTAGATAGAAAAGTTTTTTAACCAACACAAATGATAAACTGAACCTGACTGCATTGTTTGATCATGAGAATCAACTTTGAATGTGTCTAACTAACTTGGAATCTGTATGTATGATTAGGTAGACTTTTTTGGTAAAATGCCTTTTCTCACTTTGGATATTTCTATTCTATAGTTTGTTTTTTGTAAAAAAAAAAAAAAAAAAAAAATATGCTTGAGACAGCATGTGTTGTGAATGTTTGACAAAATATAAACTGAATTGAAATTGAACTGAATTGGTGAACACAGAGCAGAAGCATCTCATGGCCATGAGAGAATTGTGATCAGATTGTGCGGATTTATGAAATAAAGTTCGATTAGAGTCCGATTTTATCCTTGTAGTTATTTTTTTGCTTCAGTTGAGGAATTGTTTCATTGCTGTTTGTGTGATGTGCTAACCTCATATAAAACCTTTGAAACACAACCTAATGTTTTAAATAAAATCCTGACAAATAATTCTCTATATGTTAACAGCTTGCCTATAATTCCCTCTAAGTGATCATTAACACAGTGGGAATGCTGCCAGATGTTCTGTGGTGACTACAAAGCATACTTAGTCAGCAGCCCTTCCAAAGAAGTGTGTTACACTCAAATTAAGTTTTGCTCTTATTGACTGCTTAGCTCTTTCCCCCATTTTTGCCCTTCAGACACATTTATTACACCATCATGGTATGTTTAACAGCAATGATCCCTTTGTGACTTATGTGCTTTTTAGGATATTTAGGTTGCAAGAGTGTCTTCAGCATTATTATACTGTCCTGCTGGTTCACAGATGTTGCTGGATAAATTACAGGAAAAAAAACATTGCATGCGTATTTGCCAAATGATAAAATAAGTGACCTCACTGTGTTGAAAACCTCAACAGTGAAGTTCAGCCCTGCTGGGTCTTATGACAGCACACCGATTAACTAGAATGAGTGTATTGTTTAACTTCTATCACATTATGAGATTACGTCACAAAACTTCAGTTTAATTTATTATAAACAAAGGTCAGCTGTTATGGACGTCATATATACCATATTTTCTCTCACTGTTAAACAGTGTAACTCGCCAAAGGAAATGTTAGTTTTCTCTGAGAATAACATACTGGAATTTGAGTAATTGAATTATTAATTTGGTTTTGATCCAGTTAATACAGGGAAATGTCAGGCAGTGTGACAGGTCATTCTGGTTGGTTCTTCAAAGGCACTGAATTCTGTGTTATGTTGAACTAATAACTGTTCTTTATGAATATCTGATGTCTACATTCATAACTATTACATACATCCCATAACCTTGTTATCTGACAAAGGTTTCTGTGTTTTTTTAATCAATGTATTTTTTGTGCTTCCTTCTTGTCCTTTCAGTTCTGTTCCAGAGGATGGCTTCTCATACTGAGGGTACTGCTGAAGGTTTCTTTCTGCTAAAAAGGAATCTTTACCGTCCACCATCACCATATGCTTGCTCGTGAGAAAAGTCAAGACAAGACAATGACCTGATGCAATGGGCTGGGCCTTCTTGAAGATATACCCTTTCTAAAATAATATTTAGAATTTAAACTGAACTGGAATTTATGTCTTTAGATATAAATCTGACTACACGATTGGGTTTGAAGTGCACTGATTTGAATTGAGTTTAGAGTGAATTAGATTCTATGTACCAGGACATGAAGTGGCTCCGCTTGCCTTTGAAAGTGTCACTTTTAACATTTGTTGTGAATTACTCAATTATCCAAGCTAAAAAACAAAACAATGAGCTGAAACTAAAGAGACAAAGCAAAAGGGACAGCTGTTTTTGTAGTTGTCAGACTGTTCCAATATGGCTTTACTGCACACAGAATGCTTTGCCTATTCATGTTGCTGGGTAAACTTGGGCTCTATCCGAATTCCCTTAATAATAGCTTGCAGTTCCTGTTCCTTGACCTTTCATGGGGTCAACAGTAAGAACTCTATCATGGAGAGGAAAGGAGCTTTAGCCTTCTGTGCCGAATTCAGACAGCAATTAACTCCAACGTCATTACATGACAGAAACGCACATGGATGATGGGAGTCGAATCTGGGCCAGCAGCCTTCTGTAAATGAACCACAACATGAGCTATTTTTTGTTGATTTATGTGAGGGGGCTGTGCTGATACGTCATGTCACGCAAAGAATTGTGCAATACCTTAAGGCTTCTTAGCGCCAGAAAGGGATGTTGCGGGTTTCCTAGGGGAAACTATCTGCGGGAGGAAACATACAGGCTTCTTTTGCTATCTCCTTCCTTACTGACTGTACTATTCAGACAGCAGTTATCATGGCGACAGCTGACGCACTTCAGCTTTGCCTGAAGAGTCCTTATTCTGTAAGGGTATTCAGATGGAGCCTTGTTCTGAATATCAGCACATAGTGTCCCGTTTCATCATTATACAGTTTTAAGATAACTAAAGGTAAAATGGCCAGTTTTAGACTGATGTTTAACTGAAATAAATCAAAATCGGGAGATCCCTATTCTAACTCTAACCCCCAGATTCCACATACTCTGTGCTTGCTCTGTTCACGTCCAACCGACGGAGCAACTATGTTGGTTATGTTAATTAATGAGAACGCTTCCACATTCTCCATGATCTCTCCAGATGTCACCATCGACAAACGCACTCTCCGTTGTTCACCATCAAATTACAGAACAACAACAATTTTCTGTTCTGGCCCGTCAGGTTCCATGTGGGTCTAGCTATACAATTCCAATCATAGCAACATCCGGTTTGTCAAAGTTAAATAATGTAAATAAAGATGGTTATCCACACTTTAAAAAAATGTTTTTTTAAATATTTGCGATAAAATTAACAGTTTTATTCAAATATCAGATGCAAACCACTCTTTTTGCACCAAATAAGGAAGCAGATTTTTCATGTCAACAATTAATTTGAAACGCAGCAATCCTCTCCAAATAGATGTGCATTCTACTTATCGCACATGCTCTCTTCGGGCTCCAAGGAACTAGTTGGAGTAAACGTGGATGTAGTAGGCTTTGCTTTTCACTGACTCAGTGCAGGCTGGAACGGATCGGACACCTACAGCAGCGGAGGATGTGGATTTATGGAGTAACTCCTCCGGCTGGTTCTCCTGTCGAGGGTGTGGCCACCCTGGCAGTAGGTTCACAGAGAAGGTCCTTTCCTACCTGATGATCATTATGGTTAAAGACAAAGGACCAAACTGGACCAAAAGATAAACGGTTATCTGTAGAGAAGAGCAGAGAGAGAAAGGTTAGTGAGCCCAGGTGGCTCCAATTAACTGAGGCCCACATCAGCCTGCAGTAACGGTTTCTTCTGCAGGACAGAGGAGGCCGTGACACCCCCTCCTTAAAATGAGGTCCCCCCCCCCCACAGCTTAACTTTGGCTCACAATCAAACAAATTAAATATTCCCCAAAATACACAATACAACTCCTGGCTTCAAGGGTGTGCTCTGTATTCTATGGCCAACTGTCCATCTCTCCAACTCAGCAGCCCTAGTACCTAGAGAGCAATTTAAAAGTAGGGAGACTGGACAGGCAGCAGGGGAGAGCAAAACAAAACAGATGTTAGTTCAAAGGAGCATCAGCAATAACAGTGTTTCTACCACTGTTATTGCTGTCTAATATTAACATAATAAGGTGGTAAAAACAAAGCCCAATATATAAGGCATTGGTTTGGGTTCTGCAGAGGCTTTAGGAATGTGAGGGGGTTCTGTTCTGGTCAGTGATGACTGTCAGGGGAACCAAACCAGAGCCAACATAGACTTTGAAGTGCTGTAAAGCCCAAATGAAACCTAATGCCTCCTTGTTGTTGATATTTATTGAATTTCTGGGAGAAGAATCTAACAGGTCACTCAACTCCCTCACATTTTTCCTGCAATAAAACTGCCTCAGACCCTATTTAACTGGCATCCACCAGTGATGGAGTCAAGGCCAGTTCTTCCGAGGCAAAGAACCAAGACTTTGCCCCCGAGGCCAAGGCCGAGACCAAGACCGAATCTTTAGAATTATGCTGCGTTCAGACCAAACGCTTTTTTAAGCATCAAAAAGCCATCCAATGTCTCAAGTTGGACACTCGTGCAAAGTCTGTCAAGTCCGTCAGAGTGTTGAGGCTCATTGGGAAGAAGTACCCTGTTCTTTTCCTCTGCTAGACTCTTTGTAAAATTGCGGATGAAATCAAAAGAGTGGCTTGACTTTATTTACTGAATAAAATTAAAGAAACCTCGTCGTTGGACGCTTCTGCGCTGTGTCTGGATTCACCACATAATTCAGAGGCGTTTTGAGTTTTATGAGTTTCACCACATACTGCAGGAGCTGCATCTAGATGAGTGTCGCTTTCAGTGCTATTTACATCTCACCTGAGTCCAATTTGACAACCTGCTGACCGGTACCGGTGCCCTTATCTCCAGCTAGGACAACTACAGGTACCCTATTTCAGCTGAAGAGCGTCTGTCCATCTGTCTCAGATTAGTGGCCATCATTCAGGAGGCGTGATGTTAACATTTATCAGTGATATGAGGTAAAATATGCCAATATGTAACATAACGGAGTCTCTCTGATTGTAATTGAAACCTGATACCCTTGATGCTCAAAAGGCGTTTGGTCTGAATGCAGAATTAGACTTTGGGACACTGTTTGGTTTTTTCAGCTAAAACTACTTCTGGGTATTAAATAATCCTCATCAAAAAAACTAACTGAGGGTCAGGGAGGAGCTTTCCAGTTCTTTTATTGTTTGAATGCCTGAATGCATGAACCTATGAATAAATTGTGTAATCTACCATATTTAGGATGCAGTAACTCTTTTCTGTAAAATCCCAGAACTGATTCAGATGGAAACTCAGTAGCTTCAAATCTTTTGTAGTCGGCGGTTTTTAATGCAGCACTTACTGTAGTTATGGTTTTATTTAGTCTTGTAATGTTTTTATTTTTTATGTTTTTAACATTGAATTATTGTCGTAATGTGTCATTTATGTCTGCAGCACTTTAAACATCAGCAATTCTTTTTAAAAGTGCTGTGAATAAATGAAATCTGATTACAAAACAATTATCTTTCACATCTGGGAAAGTCAACAGGCACAGGGGAGCCCACTTTGGGGTCCTTCACAATTTTCAGTAATGTAATGCATCAAACCTTGTCTACTATGTAGAAAACATACCTTAAAAAATAATATATGGATAACCTATATAACTCACAATCGCATGCAGTGTTTTATGACATATGTGGATTAGTGGTATAGCATCCCATTGCATTAAATGCACCACTCATCAAGCAACTGCTGTTTTGGAAGTCGATGCACATGTACACTTGTTTTCTGAGGGAACTTTAGCTAAGCAGAAAGCCAAGAGGCAGTTCTGACTGCGTTCAGGTGTCATGCCACAGTTATCCTCGGACAGTATTTCTACACCATGTGTCAGGACGCAGGAAGAGAGGCACTGCAATCAATGCATGCTGTAATGTAAATTAGTCTAACGGAGCATAAATCATCAGTTTTGCGAGCCATACTGATTCTCACCTTATGTAGGCACAATGTGCTATGAATCAAGGGGGGGGGGACGCATTTAGTTTGTTTGCTTGTTTTCTTGTGACGTGCATTTGCGGCGGAGATCAAAGGGAGGGAAAAATGTACATGGGTCTCGGACCGGCCTCAACCAAATTTTTTGAGACCCAACAGTACGAAGGCGAGCCCAAGACCGAGGCATTTCATTCCGAGACCGCAACCAAGACTGAGACTGGGGAAAAACAGCCTCGAGGCCTTTCCGGAGACCTCCATCCCTGGCATCCACTTGTAGTTTAAAGGCTGGCTAAAACAGAGTGCTGCCAAGACAGGAGCTGTACACAAAGGCCCTTTGTGTTCAGTGTCCCCACTGATGGGTTGGTCAGTGGAGACACTCAACACAAAGGGCCTTTCTGTTCAGCTCCTGTACACACGCCCGCTGACAGGGGGGCAAACGGGTCAATTGTTCCGGGCCCAGGACAGAGGGGGGGGGGGGGGGGGGGGGCAAAAACTGACACTCTGATCATTAAAATGGTGAGAGTGTTAGTCAGCGTGCTATTTAACGTTTTCTCTCTGGTGTTTCAGTGGAAACACAACTAATTTATCTTAGCACGTGAAAACCCATGAGCAACAAAACGACGAGCCACAGAAACGGAGAGAGGAGACAAAAGTTCTCTCATTGCCCTGACAGACTCACAGACTGACATCACTGACTGAGGCGTTTCAGTCCTCCAGAGAACATCCAGGTAGATAAGAGTGGTCATCTTCAGCAGCAGTTCATGTTACCTTTCAAAGTAGATATTATCAATCATATGTTACTGGAGCCCACACAGAAAATGTAATTAACACCTTGAAAGAACCCAGTACATATATCCTATTAAAAAGTGTTATTTAAGATAAGATAACATTAGCTAATCCTTTATTTATCCCACAACGGGGAAATTTATAGGATTAAAGCAACAGGCAGGTACACACAACAAAGAAAAAATTACATAAGAATTGAAAGATATAAGAGGTGGATAAGGAAAAAAACACTATGAACCTAACATCATTATTATTATTGTTTGATTGTAATAATAATATAAAAATCACAAAACCTGAAAGGTCAACAGTTTCATGATACATCAAGCTTAAATGTCAAAAGTATGGGTATCGTATCGATAGCGCCGATACTCACCCCATATTTACTTCGGATCGGATTGATTAAAAATTCCCGATATCGCACACCTCTAGCGGGGAGCTGGGGGAGGGGGGAAGGGGAGGTGGGACCCAGCGTGTGTTCGAGGAGGAGACAGAGAGAGCCATCCCTAGCGATAACAGAGACAGTGCAGGTGGAGGGGCTTACTGACCGATTGGATAGTTTGAGCATAGTCGCTCAGAGATTGATCACAGCGTTAATTTCAATGAGCCTGCGTTATGGCCAACAAAACTGACTGACTCTGATCGAATGAATGTTGTGCGTTTAATTGCAAAAAGGAAGCCTTTCTCAGAGATTCAGAGGGCAGAGAATTCCCAAAGTATTAAACATATTCTACTTCCTGCAATGGAAGGGAAAAAAAATTGTTAGGGACTGGTTAATATACAGCAGGTCCAAAAAGGCCATATTTTGGCTGCAGGATGTGCTTGCTGTTCTCTTATGAAGAAAAGATCAACTAGTACACTAAATTCAATAGATGGGTTGAAAATATCCAGTATAAAATACAGAGATTTCCAGGGCATGAAGTATACAGTTAAGTTGACTTTTTTTTGGTGTGTGTGTGTGTGTGTGTGTGTGTGTGTGTGTGTGTGTGTGCGTGCGTGCGTGCGTGCGTGCGTGCGTGCGAGCGAGCGTGCGTGCGTGCGTGCGTGCGTGCGTGCGTGCGTGCGTGTGTGTGTGTGTGTGTGTGTGTGTGTGTGTGTGGTGGCGGCAGGTGTATAGGGGGGGCCCAAAAGACTGTGTTGTCCCGGGCCCTATCAAAGCTGTCAGCTGGCCTGTACACATAGTATGGAGCCTCCTCTTCTTTAAAATATGTGATAAATTGTCAGCTTTTGTGGGATTCCTTTTTTATTTATTAGACAGGAGCATGATCACTGGCAGCAATAGGATGTATTACAGCATCTGAAATGTCAGACAGCAGCGAGCTGCTGATTAAGAAATAGTCCAAACAAGAGTAGAAATGATGGGCATTTGAAAAGTAAGTATATTCCTTACTTTTAGGATGAAGAGATTGCCATGCATCGCAAAGACCATAATCACTCATGTATTGTTTGACTACATTTAATGATTTCCAACTCTGCTGAGTCCCTGTTGGATTCAACCTATTTGCTCATTTAAACCAAAGCTGAAGTCCACTCCTACAAATAGAGAGCAATCCAGGTATTTTGAAAGTGCATAGAATAGTTAGAGAAAAAATGAGGGGTCATCAACATTTGGACCATATATACTGACAATATATAACTTTTGGTTATAGATATTTTTATTATTACGAATCTGCCCTCTGGATCTGTAATTTTGTCTAATACTGTAAAATTAAGGTTTTTGTGGATTAAAACTGCTACTCCTCTTTGTCTAGAGTTACAGCAGGCAACACAAACACATTGGGAAACGCAGGTGAGTTTAGATCACTTACAGTTGTAGCTGATTTATGAATTGCCTTTAATCTTTTAAGCTGGTTAAAACTATTGAACGTTTTCTCTCTGGTGCCAGCTTCATGCACATTTCATGTCACAAACTTTAGATTCACCATAGATGTGAGTGGGAAGCTGAAGTTGCAAATTGCATGTCAATATAGATATACATCTACATAGAGCCATGTGACATCATATAAAGTGCTTGCTATTGTCTGATCAACAGGAAAGAAGCAGAAGAATAAGATGAAAAAAGACAGAGAATTAGGAAAGTGCAGAGTTAGAAGGGGTAAGAGATAAACAATTACATTATGAAGTATATCTGTGTGTGTTTGTGGATGTGAGTGACAGTGTGTGTTAGTGTGAAAAGAGATTGAAACAGAAACCCATAAGAAACAGAAACCCATAAGCCAATCGTGACTTGACCTACATACAGTGCAAACGTCCTGCTGAGCTGTGCATACATTAAATGTATCGCTGTGTCCAGCTCTGTTCTCTTTTAACCAGTGTCACATGCTTTAAATTCACCTGTTGTGCTGCTATTAAAGCCATGGAGTGACCTCCTGATCCCTGAACAGCTGCCGGTGAACGCGATTTTTAACCTCATCACCTGAGAGCTTCAGCTGCTGTCGGAGAAACTCACTGTCACTTCGGCGTCCTTGCTTTGCCACTCTGGGATACCGGCGAAGACAAGGTTATCCCTCATACTTCTTGCCCGTATATCCAGAATGACCTCCCTCCTCTTCCTAGTTTCTCCAGACAGCTGCATCTTTCCATCGGTAAGTTTCCTGATGTCTTCCCTCACCGTTTGGTTCTCGCTGTGAGTGAAGCTAGATTTCTGGCGAATCCATTGACTCCCTCAGAGCTGGAAATTTCTTGTGGAGGACTTCTACCAAGGCAAGACAGGCATCCAAGCTCGTTAGCGTCTTCTCAATGGATTCCAGGACATCAGTGTAGCTTTTCTCGGGAGATATCAGAGCGCTGTTCAAGCTTTCTGAACGAGTGCGCGTTGATGATGGTATGTTTGTGTTTGTGGAACATTTCAGCTTTGTCAAAACACTCATTCACAAAGCTCTCCAGACTGGTTAAGGTCTCCTCGTCCAGTTTGTTTTATTGGGAAATATGAGACAATAGTTAATATTTAGACGTTACAAAGTTTTTTACGTAAATTTATTGGCTTGTTTTTACCTGAGTAGATTGAATTGTTTTACAAATATACCGTCATGTTACTTACATACAGCTCTGACGAGATCACACCCGCTCATCTCAGTCAGCCACCGTAAAGCTAACCAAACAAAGAGAACACATGCTCACTGCTCTCTCCTGCCAAAATGACCTAACCAACAAGTCCCCTCAACATAAGTTTGGTAACTCGCATCAAAATAAACAAAATCACCAAAACTAGGAAAACACAGCTTAACCACTAAACCAACCCATCAATGTAAAACAACAGATGCCGGCTAAAATTTAACGACCCCCCAACTTGTCATGTACTGAATGCTGAAGTGCTCAAAATGAAGTAAATAGATAAAACATTATGAAATTATTATTTACTTGAATAAATAAGAGGTACATATACAAAGTCCGTCCGTCCGTCTTCTTCCGCTTATCCGGGGTCGGGTCGCGGGGGCAGCAGCTTCAGTAGGGAGGCCCAGACGACCCTCTCCCCAGCCACTTGGGCCAGCTCCTCAGGAGGAATCCCAAGGCGTTCCCAGGCCAGCCGGGAGACATAGTCCCTCCAGCGTGTCCTGGGTCTCCCTCTGGGTCTCCTCCCGGTGGGACGGGCCCGGAACACCTCACCAGGGAGGCGTCCAGGAGGCATCCTTACCAGATGCCCGAGCCACCTCAACTGGCTCCTCTCGACGTGGAGGAGCAGCGGCTCTACTCTGAGTCCTCCCCGGATGACTGAGCTCCTCACCCTATCTCTAAGGGAGAGCCCAGACACACTACGGAGAAAACTCATTTCAGCCGCTTGTATCCGTGATCTCGTTCTTTCGGTCACGACCCAAAGCTCGTGACCATAGATGAGGGTAGGAACGTAGATCGACCGGTAAATCGAGAGCTTCGCCTTTTGGCTCAGCTCTCTCTTCACCACAACGGATCGGTACAGCGCCCGCTTCACAGCAGACGCTGCACCAATCCGCCTGTCGATCTCCCGCTCCATCCTCCCATATACAAAGTGAAAATGAAATTGTGAAATAGCTGAATGCTTAGAAAATTATCACCTCATTACTATGAAACATTTTTCATTCTTCTTTAAAATGTGCATGATAATACAAAAAGGTATGTCACATATTTTTTCACATTAAGATTATTATTAAGGCATTATTATTTAATTCCAGCAGTTTTTATTTAAACGTTTCATTTCATAATGTTGTTTACCCTAATGGCTTATTTATTTCAAAATGATAATTTTCAGAAGAATCGCTTCGCTTGCCAATCAATGTCCAGGGGTTGGACCGGCACCCCCATTGGCTGATCCTTAAAAAGTGATAGTTTTTCCTGGGTGCTCCTTAAATAGATTATATTGAGTGTATTTTGGGCTGCATCCTTCAAAGGTCGTATTTGTAGGGTGATTAGGTCACAGCGGGTGATGCAGACTGTAAATGCAACTGGGTGAAGAAGCAGCCAATCGTACAGCTCTCCCTGCCCTATTTTAATTGATTGGCAGGCGAAGGGTTTTTGTTGAAAAGTGTCATTATGAAAAAAATCTGCCATTAGGACAAACACCCTTATAAAAGATGTTTTATTTTAAAAATGACATTTTGAAATAAAAACTGTTTGGAGAAAAAAATTGGAAATAAAATTTATATAATTAAACACATTTTTAAATAATGAATTACATTTCACGATAATGAGGTGCTAATTTCATAAGCATTCATTAGTTTCACAATTTCATGTTCACTTTGTATGTTTATCTCTTTTTATTCAATTAGATCATGATTTCATAATGTTTTATTTATTTAATTCTGAGCACTTTGGTATTCCATAGCCACAGGCCAGCTCATAGCCCATGACATGGATGAGGGGAGATGAATTTTCAGGCAAGCAGATTGATTTATTGTAAACAACATATACCTACAAACAACTAAAATAACTAAGAAGAAATGCAGGGGCCCATTCTTCGTACGTTGCTTAAAACATCCAATGTCAAATGACACATTAAAGATGATATCATCGGACTAATCATGATCCGGCTAACTTGGTTCTTCGAACACCAAAAACTAAACCATGACAGAACACACCAGTTGTTTATGAGTAGTATGGCTGGATTGAGTTATCTGAGATAACTGCGTGTTCATATGTTTGTTTAAAAGGGGAAAGGTATCGATAGTAGAAACAATGATCAGCAACGCTGCTATTGGCTGTTCAGCATGGCCAAAGAACGCCCACAGTTTTTCTCCCAAGCAGAAGACGAGCTTTTAATGGAAGGTTATGCCGAATTTGAGTCATTAATTAAAACGACAGGGAACACCTCAAAGTCTGCTAAAGCCAGGAGAGAGGGCTGGCAGAAAGTAGCAGACAAATTAATGCATAAATACTGTCCATGGTAGATGTCACTTTTTGCATTTTAATAATTTCATATTTACTTTGTTTTTTTATATCAGAGCCTCCACAGGACCCACTAGAACATGGGAACAAGTAAAAGTGAAATACAAGAATATTCTACAAAATGGTAGCCTTTAATTATTATACTTTATTTTAAAAAGGCACTTGTTATGGCAACAGATCCAATATCGGTGTCATTCCTTAGACACTGAAAGTAAAGGACACGTGCAAACTGGGAATTTTAACAACAAAAAAATTCTTTATCTATAAAAAATGATGTTCTTCCTTTTCCAAGTCATACACAGTTTACACGGTAAAACTGTATTGCTCCGTGTCTAGATAATCCATCCATAGTTTTTTCTAATACAATATACGGCTCGACAGGAAGCAAGCCTTTCAAAGTAAAACTAAACTTCACAATAAAATGGCCTGAACAAATCTTCTTACTGAATATGATAAAAATAAAAAGCAAACCATCATACAAATAACTTAAATATTTTCTATTTATGGTTCTAACACCACTTTTTCCTCTTTAAAAGCCACTGTTTACTGATGTGTTTGTCTGTTTATAACAGCCACCAAGAAAAATCTCTCTACAATTACGCTGTCGCGCTGCGCTAAAGGATCCTGTCTATTGCGCAATAAGCGATTAATTCGAAAAACTCTGAAATTATTCTTCCACCTTCCGCAACAGGTTGCTGTCGTAAAAATGGACGACATGGCTACGGCAGACTTCCCTATCTCCTCCGCCTATAAAGCTGCGATCTAATCCTGTTTACATGAAATAAGCCTGCTCTCGAGCAGGTTTAAGCTTGCGTACATGTTTCTATGACACCAAGTCCAGGATGAGTTTTGAAGAACCAAACGATCCAAGATCATGCCAAATCGTCAACAATCCAATCCAGCTAACTGAGTTAGCGACGTATGAAGAACGGACCCCAGGTATGTAAAGATGTTGTGTGTGTGGATGAGTGAACCTTTGTATATAAATATGACGGAGTTTTCAACAAAGGACCAAACGGGAACAAAAGATTAACTGTTAACTGTAGAGGAGAGCAGAGAGAGAAAAAGGTTAGTGAACCACTGCTTAACAAGCGAGCCCAGGTGGCTCTGATTAACCGAGACCCACCCCTGCCTGCAGCAACGGTTTGTTCAGAGGAGAGACAGAGGAGGCCGCGGCAGTAACACCAAATAATAGAAAAACACTATTTATAGAAAACATGCTATTGGTGGGATAAATGATGAGATGACAGACAGTATGTTGAAAGAAGTGGAATTAGGTGAGACTAAACCCAGCAAAGGGGAAGCGCGCTGAGCTGCATGCAGTGGTCATGACTTTGAGAGGGTGTAAGTAAGTGAAAGCAGATGACGGCATGCTTGCATGCTAAAACGGCCCTGTCAGACACTTCAGTATATCTGCAATGCCAGGAAAACGGCCCGCGTGTGAGTGGGGGAATTTATGATGGGCTGACAGGGGAGCTTCTCTCTTATCAGGCAAAGAAATGTGGATTGTAAATAAGTTTGTTCAAGACCATTCTTCGGCCCAAATCATGTTACCGTATGCATATGTGGTGGGATTGCTTAAAGTGCATGAAAGTTTTGTTGTTCTTTTGTTGAAAATAACAAAATACCTCACGGATACTTTCTCAGCTAAATGGAAAACAAATGTGGAGTTGAAGAGTTTTCAAAACTTGCCTGAACCAAAAAAAAAGGTTTTGAAAAGAAGTCTCATTTAACTGTGAGGATTCCTTTCACCAGTGACATTGGAAATTTGCAGATTGTTAAATTGGTGCAGGAACAGTCAGCTTCAAGAGAAAAAGCCAAATGTTCCAGAGCCTCGTTTGCCTCTCAGCACAATATGTCTGAATGTGTAACAGCCTTTAAAGTCAGGGGTTCCCAAACTTTTCAGCCTAAGACCCCCCAAAATAATAGTGCCAGAGGCTTTGCTGAGGGGATTTTTTTTTTGTCTTCTTTTTTTTTTTTTGGAAATTCTGAGAATAAGATTGTAAAGTTACAACAATAAAGTCATCATTTTTGTAAGAATTGTTAAAATAAACTGTAGCCTTCACCCTGCAGTCTATATACAGCGATTTCAAAAGGTCTGCAAGCCCCTGTTAAAATGTTTGGTTTCTGCCACTTAATAAAAGACCATGAAGATCTTTTTCCTCCTTTAATGTTACATTTGTCCTGTACAGTATCAGTGAAATGGCTAACAAATCTCTTGAAGGGAAAAATTAAAAGTGTGCAACATCCCGCGCAGCCTCAAACCAATACTTTAATGCACCTGTTAAGTCAGTTTTAAAATTCTGTATATTTTAGTTCCCATCTAACATCAGTTAGAGCTTTACTAGGGCATAACAGAAAAATATGTTAAATTACAGACTAACAATGAGCCAATGTCATGTGTCCAGGTCATTAATAGAAAACAGTTAAACAAGACATGAATTGGTTTTTGTTTTAGTTTGGTTGGAATTTGTTTGTTTTCTGGGCGTGTCTTCACCTGCGGTGGAGGGACCTCATCCTGGCATGTCACTGTCAGGTGTGCAGACAAAACAGTCCCCAGGGATTTGCACACAGTTTATTGGTTCCTGGTATGGCTCAAACTAAGAGGCAGATTAAAGAGGGGTGATACTAGCCAGAGTAGATTTTTCTGCTGATACAGATTTTCCAGTAATTATTGGAATGGGTTTAAGATATTTTCAGTTTGTAAATATATTGTTTTGTTTGCTCTTTGTCTAGTGTAAAAAGTGTTGTAATTTTCCATTTTTATTTGATGCAACCCTAACAATAGTTTTTCCCAGTTTAGGTTAATTTGTATTTAAGCTGTTGTCATTCGTTCTTCATTGGTGGGTGCTGTTGGTTCTGTTGGTTAACCTGCTGGCTACAAAATAAAAAATACAAGAAGCATCCACGGATGTCACATTGCATTGTTTGTGACTGCCGTTTGGGTCCCACTTCCATGGCCGCTCGACCAGTTTGACAAGCACGTCACACAGACATTAAAGGTATAAAATAAATAAATAGTTCAAACAGGTCATCAGTCAGATTGTTGGATTGAAAGGTCCAGTAAACAGTTAAAGCTTCAGTCCTGATTTAAAGGAATCAACAGTTTCTGCACATCTCCCTGCAGATGAGGAGCATGAAAACTAAATGCTTCCTTCGGTGTTTAGTTCCTGCCCAGGAACACAGAGTAGACAGGTCTGCGATGGCCTGGTGGGTCTGCATGGGTCACACTTGACAACTCAGTGTACTTCAGCACAAAACCACCTCAAAGGAGTCTACAGAGAAGAGCCTGCCCCTTTTCACATTGTTGACACTGCTACCATGGAGCCGAAGGAGCCGTCCTTCTCCAGGTGCCTGTTGTAGGGAATGATAACAGTGATAACAGGTGAATGACAAACCTGTGTTTGTCATTCACCTTCAAATCAGTGCAAATCGAGCTGCAATCCTAATGTGGTTCCAACAAAAGCATTTTGTGAATTAGGCTAAAGTCACTGACCTGCATCCCCAGCACCATTACCACTTCCTTTATTTGTTCTGTTTGGCTGCAATCCTGCTCCAGGCATCTTTTTGGTTAAATTACAACAACTAAAAACTCCATCTAAGAATTTTTGCCTCACTCACAAAACTGCTGCAATGTTTGGTTCCAATGACCTTAGTGCCGACTTTAAGCTCCATCTGCCAGGGAAGAGAAGTAACTAGAAGGAACTGCTGAAGCTATAAACTGGACTCTGCACCACATTCGCATATTTGCACATTTGCATCATTGCATCCTTATCTAGCATTACAAATGCTGCCGAACTCCTGTTTCTAAAATGCATTCTTGCACAAATGCCCTTTGCACAATCATTTCTGCACATCCAAATAATTTAAAAAAATACTCACCTGTACACTGTGATCGCACAGTCTCTTTTTTTTGCATTGTTTACATTTCAATTGTTTACTGTTAAATCACTGCTGCACTTTATCCTGTAATTTACTGTAATTTACTGTAATTTTCAAGCTGTATGCAAACGAAATTTCATTCTGTACGCACTCTGTGCATACAAAATGACAAATAAAGTTGTCTAAGTCTAAGAAAACAGGTAACCTCCATTTTTTGTCTGTTTCCTTCCTTGTCTGTTTCCTTCCTTGTCTGTTTCCTTCCCTGCCACCAAAACAGCACCAGTCACAACCCGGCACCCTTTGATTTTGCTGTCATGTACCTAAATATACAGAAATAAGGTCATATTTTCCCCTAAATCATCCAGATTGCCTCATTGAAAGGGAAAAAAAATCAAAGCGCTCTCTCCTCAGTTGTGTTATTTTAAGGCTGGTTTTCCTTTGTGTGCTGTTTGAAAGTTCAAACATACACAGAAGTTTTGGTTGTTGCACATTTATCATGTACAGTTTGTGTTTTTTCCTAAAGACAAAAAAAAACAAAAAAACATGCAAACACTCTGGCATCTGAGGACAATTTGAGTCATCAACCTAACCTGGCCGTCTTTTTGGACTGTGGGAAGAAGCCAGAGAAGCAGAGGACAATGCCCAGCATGCCATCTTCTCATCCAAAGGCCTCACTAAAGGCAGGCCACCACCATTTACTTTCCCTTTTCCAAGATAAAGAAGAAAATAGACTCTTGTGCTCCATACAACAAATACTGTCGACCAGCTCGAGTTAGCATACAAATACAGACATTTCCTGCACATATTCCAGTATTAGTGAATGAATAAAATGCAGCCGAAATAGAGAAATAAAACCTTTCATATGTTGGCCCTGTAGATATTGGACTCACACATACCAAAACATCCACTGGGTGAAGTACAGTGCTATAAGACAGTACATACAGACATTGACAACATTGTCGGTACAACTAAAACCTCCACAGGTCTGAGACACCCATGGCCAGATGCACAAAAGCAGCCAAAGAACATGTAATCATTTAATTTTGATGATTATGATTTGATTAAAGAGACCCCAACATTCAGTGTCTCAGAAAATTTAAATATCACATTCAACCGAAGGACAGACGAATGTTTTCAGCACAAATGTCAGGCTTCTGAGAAGTATGTCCATTTCTATGCACTCAATACTTAGTTCGGCCTCTTCTTGCATGAATTCCTGCATCAATGCGCCGTGGCATGGAGGAGATCATCATGTAGTACTGTGTAGTTGTAATGGAATCCCAGATTGCTTTGACAGATGTCTTTGGGTCTGGTGTCTCTCATGTTCCTCTTGACAACAGCCCAGAGATTTTCTATTGGGTTCTGGTCAATCAATTGCTGGCCAATCGAGAACAGGAAGACCATGGTCATTGAAGCCACTTTTTGGTACCTTTGGCAGTGTGGGCAGGTACCAGGTTCTGCTGGGAAGTAAAATCGGCATCTCCATACAGCTTGTCATCAGAGGGAAGAATGATGTGCTCTAGAATTTCCTGGTGGATGATAGCATTGCCTGTGGACTTCGGAGAACCCAGTAGACCAACACCAGCAGATGATGTGGTACGCCAAACCATCACTGATTGTGGATACAACTTAAAGCAACGTGAATTCTGCCCCTCTGCATTCCTCCAGACTCTGAGGCTTTGATTTCCTAATAAAATGCAGAATTTACTTTATCAAGCCACAGTCCAGTTGATTTTCTCCTCAGCACAGGTAAGACACATGTAGCCCATGTGTATAGTAGCTTTTGAGGCACCGAGCCTCAATCCACTCCCCCAAATGCTTGAATGGATTTCACTTGAAAATCCTCTCAAGGCTGCGATGCTCTATGTTGCTGGTGCACCTTTTCCTACAACACTTCTTCCTTCCACTCAATCTTTTGTTAATATGCTTAGATACAGCACTCTCTGAACAAACAGCTTCTTCTGCAATGGCCTTTTGTGACTTCTTCCCCTTGTGGAGGGTGTCAATGACCGTCTTCTGGACATCTGTCCAGTCAACATTCTTCCCTATGCCTGCGTCGCCTACTGACCCAGACTGAGAGACCATTTAGAAGCTCAGGAAACATTTAGAGGTGTTCTGCGTTAAATAGCTGATCAGGGCGTGACACCATGAGTTTCACATAATGAACTTTTTAACAATATTCTAATATTCTGAGACACTGTATTTTGGGTTTTTATTAACTGTAAGCCAATTAGAGGAAACAGGCTAAGAATAAATAATTCTATGTGTAATCTATATAATACATGAGTTTCACTTTCTGAGATAGCTGGCAAAAATATATAGCTGGGTCATTAACGTGTGATATTAAAGTCTCACTGAGTTTAAATGCATCTGGAACAACTTGGAGGTTTTGATCCAAAAGAACCAAACAAGACTTTTGGATGGGAAAGAGTTTGGCGCACTGATAGCGCCCATCAACTGCAAGCAGACACATGTTGCTCCCACAGCAGTAGAACCACATGAGATGGAATCCAATAGACTGGTCAGCTTTAAGTCACCCTGTTGAAATCTGGATCCACCCTTTCACATGAGGTTGACCACCGTTAATTCTGCTTCCAATCAAAGTGCTGCAAAGAGCCAAGAAATGTGGCTATGTTGTCATTAGTATTTAAAGTTAGTAAACATAAGCTTTATTTAAAATAATACACAAAAATTGCAGATTTATTATGTAGGCTATTCATTATTTCTATGATCAACAGCAAACTGAGCTTTGAGGAGTTAATTTGTTTGTTGGCACATCTGAAAGCCACGTTGACGAGCCGGGACACTGTGAACGGAAGCTCCACATCTGGTTTTAATGCCGCTTGGATCATGCCTGTTGATTTGGCCCCAGCACTAAGCCAGCCTTTGCCGAGTGCCACGAAGGGGAGGAAGGGAACTGTTGGAAAAACAAGTGGAGTGTGATTCATGGAACTGGGACAGAAGAACAGGAAGATTTTATAAACACGGGTAAACGATGGTGGCAGATCTTGAAGGATCGTGAACACTTTTGGAAACAACATTGGAGAAACAGCGTTATTTTCTAGTCACAGTTGTCATGGTGTCAGACTGCTGGTCATGTTCTGTTGCTCTGCCAACCATTCTTGTTCTTTTAACAACACTCCTGCCACGCTGTAACAGTCTTCCAGTCCGAGTCTGATGGAGCCAATGGGGAGGCAGACACGCCCTGGATGGACGTCACGCATTGCCAGACTAACATGCAGCTTTTTCAGGTCACAGTCATGGAGTCCAGAATCCGAAATGTCACCACTGAAATGACCATACGCTGGTGGGACAGATGATCCCCTTCAATAGTGGGGGAGGTAGAGGTGCATATCATTAACCCGTACAGGCTTGCTGTTGGATCGTTGTGCTCTCTGCCTCCTCAGTCCCATCTGAAAGGGGATTCTCCAAAGTCAAAGATGTTGTTTCCAAATAGTGGAACCTACCATGTCCAAATATTGTTTCTGAATAAAAGATTAATAAAGTCACCATCCCCATAGTGTTCCTCATTTTAAAAAAAAAAACATGATTGTTTTAACATAAACTTGACCTGTTACCCAGACATTTAAGCACAGATTAGATCACTAACAATTGTCTGTTATTGTGAACGTGAATCAGAAACGATACCTCATTCATGTGCTGCATGGAAATGTATTCTGGCTGATTTCACTACTTGTATCTGCCTTCTATATATATATATATAGAAGGCAGATACAAGATACATATATATATGTATATAAACATTGTGGTCTTCATTATTTCATAAAACCGTGTCAGATGTGAACCTTTAGGAACAAACTTTTTGGGGGAGTATTGAAGAGATAAAATTAATAATATGAGAAAAAAAAGTCGTAGGTCAATAAAGTGAAAAAAAAAACACAAAAGTGATAATGGTTTGAGAAAAACGTCATATTATGAGAATTAAGAGGGAACATTTCCAGAATAGTCACAGTTTGCAGAATTATTTCACTCCTGGAGTAATATGGCCAGGTTAGATTATTTTAAATATTTTTATTCTTTAGTAGAATAAATTCAGGAGAATGAAGCTAAAGGGATACGAAAATAAACTTGTAATATTACAAAAACAAAAATACTACGAATACAAAGTATATTCAGAGATTAAAGTCCCTCTGATACTGTTTAAGTGACTGAGTAACTGCAGATTTGCCACATTTAAGATGGCGGACGCTCTGACGCATCGCAGCATAGGCAGAACCCGCCCAACCACGCGTCTACGTGTATAATGTCTATGTTAAGAGTGACTAACTCCAATGTATTATTTTCAGAGAAATAATTACATAATATTAAGAATCAACTGTCCTAAAAGTCATTGTTTTAAAATTGGTAAATCATCCCCTAAAACTCTATTTTTTTAAATAATATTTTATCTAACTTTTTGAGTTGCATTGTGGTTGTTCTAAAACCATTTAAAGCTAATCTGACCTCATTCCAAATTCTTTCACATGAACTTTGGTTCTCAAAGATCCTGGGGTGTACTACGACGGCACAGGGGTAGAGAGCACGACCCACAGACGTTGACCTTAGTCCTCAGCGCAGCTGCCCTGGGTTTGATTCCGGCCTGAGGTCCTTCGCCGCATGTCTTCCCCCCGTCTCTCAAACCCCCTTTCCTGTCAGCTCACTGTGTGAAAAAGAGGCCACTAGTGCTGTAATAACCCATAAAAAGAGTAAAAAAAAATCACTAGCCTAGTAGAGACAATTTGTTGGTTGAAATATATTTTACTTGACGTTGAATTATTTCTGTTAATAAATTTTTATATTTGAAGAGAACCTATTTATTCCAGATGTGTGCAGAGTTTGCTGTGTGAGAAAGCCCCAGAGCTAGAATATTTTTTTCTAAGGCCAGGAATATCTGCCCAAACTGGGCAGATATTCACAGGACAACACCTGACAGGCCAGAGGTTATTTGATATTAAAGCACCTAAATGAATTTCACTGCACAACAAATGTTTTAATTGAATTTCCACAACTGAATGAAACTAAAAGAACTAGTAATGTGTTACATAATTTTTTCTTATGCAGTTGAAAACTATTGGCTTTTTCCCATCCTTTGCAACAAATATCAGCATCCCATAGAAGACAATGTACCCATCCTCTTTTTGCTAAAGTTTTCTTCTTTAGTTTAAAACTTAAAAATGGAAGAAAATGGTGGTTCTTTTAAAGACGACAACACATCTCCTCATCACATCAAATATATCTATAGGAAGCGTCCGAAGCTCACAGCAAACCAAAGGCATTTCTTTATACTTCAGTTGTTTTAAATATACCCTGACAGGTCTCACAGGGTCCATTTTCAAAACCAAAAATATATTTCTTTGGTGGTTAAAACACAAATCTTACTGGCATGTGTTCCCAACAGGCAGAGGAAAACCACCTGTAATAACCTCATTGGCTCATAGTATGAGAAAAAGCTTCTACAGGCGGACATTCGTGGGACTTTTAGTGCGCCAGAGTTTTCAGAGGAACATCTTCCCACAGTCTGAGCAGGCATTCAGAGGCTTACTGAGGAAATACCATCCAGCGCAGAGCAAGGTGGGAGACATCCAGAGTGGGGGTCATGGCACAATCTGGCTTTTCATTAAAATGTTTTTTTTTTATTATTATTATTACTGGCCCTAGTTATCTATAGGGAGCCAAAGGAAATTACAATACATGAAGGATATTAAAAAGTAAAAGCAATTCGGACCCACAGAAAAAACAATATTGAAATGAATTTCACTTTTCTTCTTTCTTTTTCATTTATTTGACAGGAACAGTGACAACAAACATAGTCTCAAAATAAAGCATGTCACAGAAATTTATAGCTAATGCTAATTTTCCACTCCTGGTTATGGTAAATGGACTGAACTTATGTCATACTGACCACGCAAAGCATTTTACACTGTAGCCACATTCACCCAATGCCACCCATTGACACGCACACATTCATAGAACAGTCACTGATCAACTTGGGGTTGCTCAGGGACACATCAACATGTGACAAGGGGGGAGGGGGGGGGGGTGGTGGACGGATAGGACCCACAACCTTCTGATTACAACTACTCTACCCAGTGAGCCACAGTCGCCCCATGGTTGGCACTTCATACAAAGTAGAATTTACATACTACACTTTCAATTAGAAAGATATATAATCAAAAATGTGTAGACTTTTTATTTGTCTTTAACCAGTTTTTGAGCTTGGAAGATAAGATTTTAAAGTCAGGTTCAGTCTTGATGTCAGATGGTAATAAGTTCCAGAGCTCAGAGCCCTTAACAGAGAAGGCCGTCTCTCCAAAGCTGGTCCTGCAGTATAGTTTTCTACAGTCATGATTTGAGGAGCTAATACTGACACGGATGCTGTTTTGTCTCTCAACAAATGTACTTAGTGGGTCATGCACTAAATGTTTAGTGCACTTTTGAAACAATTTCAGGAAGCAAAGATTGCTAAACCTATCAAAACTCATGAACTTATATTTCTTATTATCTTTTTACCCATAATTTTGATTTGCTGGGTTGTGTAGTTAGGCTATGCGTTTGGTTGCAGTAGCAGTGGCTTGGGCCCTTGCCATCATGCAGTATGATGCAAGAAAAATAAATCATATTATGCATGTACAGCAGGGCTGCCTGGTTTGGTATGCAGCTTCTGATTAGTTTGAAACAGTTGAGGCTATTTTGTGTTGTTTTTGACATTTTCTTTATATGCTTGTCAAATTTAAGTTGAGGATCATAAACTAATCCAAGATATTTAAATTCTGTAAACGGAAGAATTTCTTTACTTTGTAAATGAATATTGCATCTTTCTATTAAATCAAAATGTTAATGGAGTGGTGAGAGAGCTGTGATTATGAGAGCTCTTTTCTGGTGAACAACTCTCACTGCAGCTCTTTATGATGTGCACCTACAAGACTACACTCAGGGAAAAAAGACGGAACAAAGGTGCAATGTGTTTCCTCAGAAATTAAAACAGACTTAAAACAGTAAACTGGAGTTAGTATAATGAGATTAAAAGAAAGGTCCTCTTACAGGTTGTTTTTTTTATAACTTGAAATCATTGATCTGCTTTAATGGGATTAACTATAGAACAGACCTGGTCATTCACAGCAGCTAGCCATAGGATGGTTCCCACTGTCAGTCTCATGTTCGGAGGCAAGTTTCTGACCCACATGTCAGAAACTCTCAGGAGATGACCATGTAGGTCTAAAATATTTATTGAGCACAATGTTTTAGATGGTTTCTTGGTTATTTTAACCCAAGCTTGATGGTTCACTGCGAGGAAGAGAAAGGGAGGGGAGTAGCGTGATTTGGCTGGAGAAAATTGCCAGAATAGAAATGAATGATTGGATCTTAATGTTCAGGCTTGACACTGAGAAGGATTGAGCAGAATCCAGGAAGTGTTATCTGTGTAATGAGCTGAGTCAAGCAGTGTTGTTACGGAAGATCGTTCCAGTGGAGCGTTGGAGGGGCGGACAGGAAGGAGCTTGGAAGGTCTGGGAGAAAGGAGCAGTTGCCGGTCATGAGGGTGGGTGGTTTATTGCACAAGGAGATCAGAGGAATGGATCCAGGTAGTCTAAAACTGAGCGGCTTCCCTCTGTGGAGCCCACCCTGACACAGTGCAACTCACATAAAAATAAAAAAGGCTTTAGAAAAAATTGAAACTTCTACTATAAGCTCCTTTCCTTGTCTATAAGGCTGGCTCCAGCTACATTATATTAGAAGCTCATTCCAGCCACTTGTATCGGGGGTCTTGTGCTTCTGGTTGCAATCCGCAACCTCATGACTATACGTGAGGGTCGGAAAGCGGACAGATGTGAGAATCAAGAACTTTGCTTTTTGACTCGGCTCTTTCTTCACTATACGTCAGACCAGAGTAGAGGCCATATGACGGGGGACCGACCCCAATTTGTCTACAAATGTCTTACTTCAACCTACCATCACTTGTGTGTCAAGAGACTAACACCTGAACCCTTCTGCTTGTCCGCCTTTTTCCAGTTTAGAGCCGTTGACTCAGATGCAGCTGAACCGACTCTCGTCCCGACTGCTTTACACTCGGCTGCAAACCGCCTCAGTCCCCATGGATGGTTATGAGTGACAGGGGGCAGCCCTGGTGGAGTCCAGCCTGCACTGGGAATAAGATCAACCTTGAGCTGAGAATAAGGACACGACTCCTGCTTTGGGTACACAGGGACCAAATAGCGCCTAAATGCCACCCAAACCTGTAGCACCCTTCACAAAATGTCTTGAGGGACATGGTTGTACACCGTCCCCAGAACGGCCATGTTGGCCAACAATCAAACCAGCATGTCCCCCCCACCCCTCTCTGTGAAGCGCTACATGTCAGCGTTTTTAGGGTAACATTGTTTTGAAACAGCGGTTAGCTCTCTGTGCTGTCTGCGGGTCGAACAGTTGACTGCAGACTGGCTATTGAAGCCACCAGTCAATCTGATTAAGCAGCAAACATTTCTTGGTAAAGCAGTGTTACTTTGTAAAGAGCTAAACAGCAAAAAAAATATTAATGTTCAGTGCATAAACACATTTTTATATTACATTATCATAGCTGTAGCACTCAACATATTATGTTACTTTAGTAGCTATTAGGTCGTGTATGCGTTTTTGTTTGTTTGTTTGTTTAAACATAGCGACTCGCTGGTATTTTGCCTCCAGCTTATGATGTTGTGAGAATCTGAAGTGCATGAACTCCGAGGTTCATGTAAAGACCAGGACCGGGAAGACCTCGGCTGAACCGTGGCCCGCGGCCGGGTCACGTTTTGTGTGTGAGAGAGAAAGTGGCCATCCTCATGATGGATTGAAAATAGTTTTTATTTTCCAGATTTTCCAATGAAACAGTCTAAAAATGACCCTCATGATTCCCATGTTTGTCTCCAATGATTAAGTACATTTCTGAAAACTGGGCTTTTAATGGTAGCGTGACATTCACCGCAGCTGTTGCTCAAGCTCTGGCACAACTTCTGGAAAGGAGAAACAGTAGAGTGGGAAAAATAAGGCCGTATGGTCAAGAAGAGCCATTGTGCTGCAGTGAATGCTCCCTTGGAAGTCATATTCACGCTATCCTGGCTGCCTAGTTTTGCAATTTACAGCAGGATATTGTTGCTCTGTCCAGCTGGACGCTCCAAGATTAGTTGCAAGTCAGATAGCACTTTTAGATTGAGCGTTAATTCATCTTTAAACCCATGCAGACTTAAAACAGTTCGGTCAGCAAGGCTAGCTTATGTCATTTTCCAGGGAGTATGTTTGCAGCGTGAAGTTTGACCTGTAGCAGTAATCAGAAGAGTACCATGGAGAAAACTCGGTGCAATGGTATAGTGACAGAGTTATTCAGGAAACGCTAAGACTGAGAGCAGTTTGCAGTTTTGACCTTCACCTGGAGTGCAACCCATAAAAGGGAGCTTTCTAAAGTTACAGCATACCGTGTTTTAGACCAGGGGACACCAACACGGTGCCCATGGCCACCAGGTAGACCCCAAGATCCTGTTCTAAAAATGTCACAACCCTCCAGTGAGCTGCATCTAAAATGTAATTTAATGTCCTTGCTCTTCGTTTGTAATCACACTTGCATTTAAAAAGAATAAAAATGACATTATCTAAAAAAATAAATTAAAAAAAAAAGCAGAAAAATGTGTTTATTTGTCATAAAGTTAAGATGAGCTCTGACTCTTCTAGTTCAAAGGTCAGTACAGGTAGCCCTTGGTATGACACAGTAGCAGTAAAGTAGCTCCCAGTATCTAAAAGCTTGGTGACCCCTGGTTTAGATTGTTTCACTGCCTTTTAAAGTAACCCAGAAGGAGGGAGCCTACATAGCTCAGAACCAGCATTGGAAAGAAAATCATTTCTGCTCAGTTGCTTCTCAGATTCAGTTATGTAATTGCAAAAGAGAAAAACAGGAGAATTCACTGAAAAACTACTTCTGATTCAAATTATGCTTCAAATCCTGACTCTGAATGCATGACCCCGAGTGAGGCCGTCAAAATAAGGCTGATAATGTCCCACAGTTTTGGTCTTAGCTACTTACTGTCTCTTTCTCTGGCCCAGTTTCAGTGCATTTACCAGAATTATTCATGTGGTCTTAATTGATCCCTGCCTGGAGTCTGTAAAAAAAATGTGAGCATTCCTTCATTTTGCTTCTGGCACAGTGAGCAGAAGCGATATTCAGAAGCTCCTCCAACCCACCGAAAGTCATGATCGGGCTTGATGAGAACAGAGCAAACACACAGCTTAGATGCTTCGCTGGTTCCCAGCCTGTGTCTCGGCTTCCATGTGATCCATAAGTTTATTGAGAAGTATGCAGAGTACACAGAGATGTAAACAGCTGTAATATGATAGAAATAAAAACGTCCCAGCTTCAGTTAATTCTTTTTGGTCATCTGCACAAGTATGGAGAATAATTGCTCTGATTTATTCTACCTTTATTAAAGTATGACTATCATGGTGAATCTGTTCAGAACTTAATTAAAGTTCACCATAAATATTACCCCAATACGTCCTCCCTGTTTTACTAGCTGCTTCAGGTAAGCTAACACAACAAACCCTTTTTTTTTTTACACAGAAATGTTAGAAACGTTCTGTTAGAATAAGGCTGATCAGTTTCAAAGACAGCCAGCAGGTAGCTGGATGAAGTGTCCAAAGTGTTTTTCCTGGAAGGACCTGCTGAAAAGGGACATTCATGGCTGAATTTCTTCACTCCTACAGTAAAACACTGGCTTCCAGCGTTGCTTTAGCTCAGGGATCAGCAAGCTTTCCGGCCCCAAAGAGCCATTTAGGAAAATAAATAACAATTTTATTTTTGATTTTAGGTTGATCACATTTTCATTATATTTTAATGGATAATCTAAAAAGCACACAGTTTGCAACATATTTTCAAAATAAATTACTTTATAAAAAAGAATGTTCCTTATACTGCTGGTGGCGTTCTTGGTTGAAATGTTATGCAGCTATTCCATGAACATACTGAGAAAAAAATGCAGAAGCTGTCAGTCTTTAAATACCCTTACATTTTTTAACATTGCTCAGTTATTGACTTTTTTGTTAAAGTAATTAAAAGCCACAGTGGAAGTGTCTAGAGAGCCACATGCAGCTCTGGACTCCTGGTTTGGCACAACATCCTTCGACACAAATAACTTGGACTGTGTTTTCTATGGGTTTCTGCCAGAACTCTATTTAGCAACAATGAGTTTCACGTTATGTGTTTTTAACACATCTATGAAAATTGATTATATTTAAGGCAATAAAAATGATTAGATCTCATAACAAAACTGTAAAATGCTTCATATTTTGTATAAACTCAATGTTCAGGGAAGTTTCATCTATGTGTGATGTGATTATGGTATAGTTACTTTTTTCTTAATTGAGAATGCTGTTGACTATGTGACAGAGCATTATAATTTATTTAAAAAAGGTCATAGTGGGTTTTCAGTATCCACAAAAGCTTTAAAGCAATTTCCTGCTGTTTTACCTCATGAGTGGAGCAGATTGGGCTGGTGTGGCATCCATTGGCAAATGTCTGTATTATGTGGAGAGACTCCTGCCGAAGCAGTGCCTGGGGTGTGTTGCAACCCCAGATGTAGGGCTTGTTGTGGGAAGAGTGATGAGCGTGCATTCTGAGACTGGTCCTGTTAATGGAAGATTTAGACCTCTGCAAAGCCTCCACTTCCAAGTAAGTTCAAACATTACTAAATGGGGCAAACTTGGAAAACTTCAGCACAAAGGAGGCCACAGCTCTACTGTTTTTCTTATTACTCAGCAGAGCGTAGGTTTGTTTTTGCTGCTCACTCGGCTTTCTAACACAATTATAATGTCACAGGTATTACATCTGCACTGGGATGTTTCTTTCACAACCTGAAGGGTATCCAGACTATATATATATATATATATATATATATATATATATATATATATATATATATATATATATATATATATATATATATATATATATTTTTCCTATCTTGTTAGCAGCATTTGAGAAGCCATCTAGTTTAGCTACTTTAGTTTAGTTTTATTTGTATATTGTATATATTTACTTATGCCATCTCAAGGCACTTTAAAACGTCAATTCTAGCAATCGCACAGACCGGTTGGTTAAAAGGTTTTCAATCGAGGGAACCCCAGGAGATTACATCAAGTCATTGACTTGCAGCATTCACTCCTCCTGAAGGAGCTTGAAGCCGCATGCTGAGAGACTCTTGCTGGTGCAGGGCCTGGACTGTGGAGTATTGATAGGTTAGGAGGTTGTAAATGTTTTTGATATAATTTAGCCACTGATATCTTCAACACTCAATCCCTTCAGTACTGTCAGAAAACTCAAATGAATTCCTACTACTGGTTCTCAGTGTGCGTCTGCATTGGGATACAAAATGTAAATTTCAAACATGACAATCAGAAGCTCTCAAAAGAATACAGACACAAGAATACAGACAAAAAAATACAGACAAAATGTCTGGGATTTTTGTGCGAGTCTATTATAAAACTTTTTTGGGGAAAAATAAAATAAATTGGGGTAAAAAAAACACAACTAACAAAACAAAGCTGGCTGCATAACTGCGCACACCCACACACTCCTTTCATTCCATTTCAGCAGCCAGCCTTTTTGGATTCAACGGCATCAGTTATGCTGAATCTGGTTCATTTGAAATAACTTTCAGCTGTTACTGCCTACAATGTTTTCCACATTCGCTATCTGTAGCCAAAGGGAGAGTTTGCAAACAGGCCACAGAGGGAAACGGCACAGGAAAACAATCATCAATGTAAGGAACAATAGTGACAATAGACTAGTTAGTTCTCACTAATATGTCACGCTTCCATGAAAAAAACTTGGTGTTTTGTGGCACAATTCCAAGAGGCAGCTGCACAGTGGTGTGGTTGACAGCGCCGCTGCCCTGCAGCCGGCATGAACCGCAGCCGGCATGAACCGCAGCCTTTGGTCTTCCTGCATGGAGTTTTCATGTTCTCCCCATGTGTGCATGGGCTCTCTCCTTCTAACGTCCAAAAACTTTATGTTTTAGTAGTAAACTGGTCTCTCACAATTGTCCTTGGGTGTGTGGGTTGTTTGTCCTGTGTGTCTTTGTGTTGCCCTGTAATGGACTGGCAACCTGTCCAGGGTGTACCCCGCCATTCAGCACAATAACTCCTGGAGATATGCTATGCACCCATAATTTTAAACCCACATGTAAATGAATTTGTGTTATTGCACTTTTTTAAAAAACTCTTTTAATGCATTTGTTTGTTTTGTGGTCGACTTGTACAGGATAAGTGCCATGTGATTTGTGTGAAAGTTTGGAAAAGGATTTATCATGATCCTGTTTTTAAATGAGCATTTTAACTGGGGTGTGTCCCACCGTATGCTGCGTTAATGACCACAGATCAAGCCATTCATTTGGAGATTTCTATAAAAAATATCTTGTGTTTGGTGTTTAGAATAGATAAAGAGAGTCCCTGAGGTTCAAGAACCAAGATTTTAGCATAAAAACCCAGTGTCTTAAACACTTTGGTGATGGGAGGAAGCGTTTGTCAGCCAAACCTCGCTCTGAGGAACATTGTGTTACACTACACAGACAGCTTGCTGGTAATTCAGTGGCAAACTAATTCCAGAGATCCACGATTCTGTGGTCCACATTTCAATAAATGCATTTTGAAGGAATCTTGGTCTCTTTCCTTTGAGGTTTCAACGACAATGGCCCCTTTAACAGGAAGAGTTAAAGCAGCCCAGTATGACTGGAGCAAATCCAGATTTGGATAAGGGAGAAGCTGGCGCTGCAGGGCTACCCTGGATTTATGAGCTTGAATATTATTGACGGATTTCATTATAACATCATAAGCACTGATATTTAATGGCCGCTGTGGTGACACAACTCACATGCCAAAAGGGATGTGTGGACAAAGACATATTTTCCCCCTCAGTCATCAGCTAATAAAACCTAGACGAGGTTAGGAAGACTGAGAATCTGGCACCTCAGCCAGTAGGGTGAAGTTTCCCAAGGCCTTGAGATATGTTGACTAACAAGCGCTGAAAAATAATGGCCGCTTTTTTTGTTCTAACCAGAGCTGGCACACACACTGGGACCAGCGATCAAGGCCACATCCCGAAGAGGCATCGGCTAACAGGGTGGGACCCTGGCCGATAAAAATACCCAACAGGTCATTCTCTCCGAGTCTAAATGGCCTATTTGACGTCTCCGAAAAAAAAAAACACACGAACACAGAAAGGACGACACATTTGTGTTGGCAAGATGGAGGCTATTTCTCCTGTGACTCACGGAAATGCCGCTCAGGGTCAGATCAAGATTAACGAGGAATAATTTTGACCTTTCAGGTGACAGTTTATTTGCTTTCATTGCGCTTCGCTGTACCTAAAAACGGCAGGTGTTGTCAAAATCTGTCATTTCCCTAGCAACACAGGGTCATGTGTAACAGATATTTGTCAAACATCCAGTTGTTTTCTTCCAACAGAGAGGCTGTTTTTTTTTTTTGAAAGCTCATATTTCAGATTTAATCACAGGATTTCCACCGAAGGTTCATGTTCTGTGCGTGTTTATGTTCGGGGTCGCTGGAAGATGTCCCAGTGGAGGGATCGGCAGCCTGTCCCAAGGCTGACACCGAGAAATGCAAACCGGCACTTATGCATTCAATTACAGACCATTTAAAGTCATTGATTAACCAAACAGGAATATTTCTAAACATTGTGGGGAAGCGGGAGAACCCCAGAGAACACCCAAGAAAAAAAATGGAAGAGTAAAAAAACAAACAAAGGGATTCTTCTTGAAATAGCAAGATACTGGACTGAAAATGAGAAGAGAAAAACGGTCCAAAGACAGATTTACTTTGAAAAGCCTGAAGAACAAAGGCTCAAGAACAATCAGAATATTTAAGAACAAGGATAATAACACTGGACCATACAGTGTTTTGCAAAAGTATTCATAACATTCTGAACCCTTGAACCTTTTGACACTGTTACCTTACAGCCCCCCTCTGTGACGTGTTTCAGCTGGGTTTTATGTCAAGTGTACTGCAAGACTATGAAATGAAGGGATCCACCTGTCAACAAATTTTACAATTAATAACCTGAAAACTGTAAGGGTTCTGTTCTATTTATCTTCCATAAATCAACACTCTGAATAACCACCTTTCACATTTGAGTTGTTTCTTAGCTTGTCAAATCTACACGGATACCTTTCTCCATTCTGTTGTTCTGGCTCAGTTAGATCAGAAGTAGAGCGACTGTGTACATCAACTTTCAGTCTTTGCCACAGATTTTAAATTGAATTTAAGTCTGAACTTTGAGTAGGTCGTTTTAACACATACACATCCTTTTGATCCACGCCATTATCTCTCTTTCTGCGTGCTTCGTGGTCATTGTCCGGCTGGGTGGGGGGCGTACAACGCCGTCTTAAGTGTTTTAAAGCTTCTAACAGCTTTTCTTCCAGTACTGACCTGTATTACCCTCTACTCATCTTCCCATCCGCTCTAACCATCTTCCCTGTGACCAGCTGAAAAAAAAGCATCCCCACAGCATGATGCCAACCTAACCCTGCCTTAAAGGTTTCCACACAAACCCCAACGGTTTCTTGGTCTTCACAAAGCAGCTGGATTTATATTTGCTTAAAATGACATGCAGGCAAATACAAATCAACCAACACGTTGCAATGGATTTTATTTTAGGGTATCAGAGTTGAGGTGGTTGAATACAAATGCATAGACACACACGTATCTACACGTCTCTGTGTTGCTCCAGTGATGGATTTTTGAGTTTCCTTCCTTTCGCCCTTCGATTGTTGGGAACCTCACCCCTGCCTTTCTGTACAGGATCAAACGTGTGCAGAAAACTGACCGATTAGATTTTTTTTTTAATTCCATATTGCACAGAATTGTAAAAACATTAATAAGAATAATAGATTTTTGATTCAAGACACCATCTTAACCAAAGTCAGACAAGTGGATGAATCGTTATTTGGATTTTTTTTTTCCCAGCAGTAGGTTTCAGGATGAGAAACTGAAGATATAAAGTCAGTCCTAATGTGCTTCCATGACACTAAAGAGGGGTTTCTGGTTACCTGTTTTCCCATTTTGCTCAAAAATTAGTAGTTGATGATCACTTTTTTTCCTCTAAGCTTTTTTTCATCATTATCTCTGAAGAGACAAATGTCCTGTGTGCTGATAAACGAGGGCAAAGCACTTGAAGCTCTGTCTCTTTCTGCGAGAGGATTGTCCTGTGAGTAAAAAGGATGTAGGCCCTTAAACATCATTGTTTGGGTCATGACGTCAAATCATGCGTATTACTAATAAGTTGTCACTTTACATTTTTTTAGTCATTTTCAGCACTCATACTCTATCTACGCACACCCGATCATTGGTCAGTGACACACATACCAGCTAAGACGTAATTCCTGGTCCAGACAGAAGCAGCTGGTTACAGATGACGGCAAAAGCCAGCCAGTAATGCTCCAGGGGACTTTCTCCTCTCGTAGATTGCTTCACATTGACTTTTTTCCACTGCGATCATGAAGCAGAGCTCATCCCGGCTGCCAACTCAAATAGTACTCACTTAGGAACAGGACATCGTCAGAAAAGAACACAACATGGAAAAGGTACCGATGGTGGGTGATCCAAGTTACAGAGCTCTGGTTTTCATGCAAACAATCTGTTGGCCTTATGGTGTCTATAACTCTGTTAGATGCCATTCATCCACATTAAAACAATAACTTACAGAACATAATTTATATTTTACAGTTATATATATTTTATTCAAGCCACATTATGTCAATTGTAATAGGCTCAACTTTGTTGTGTCATGTCTAAAAGAGAAAAACTTCATCTAAGATTTATAAAACAACAACACATCGTTCTTTGATCTCTCTCACACGTGCCAATGTCTATTCCATGCAAACTGTACAGTTCTGTGAATTTTATTGCGTGCATCAGTGTATCAAACAATGGAGTGTTTCTGTGATACACTCACGCAACTAGTACACAGCAGTCTATATCATCTGTGAAGGGACTGCTATCTGACTATTTGACTCAAAAACAAGTCTTATTAGGCGCTAAGGACTATTTTCATGCTTTAAGCTTTTCGGGAAGCGTTGTTGGTCAGTGCAATCAACTGATTTCAGGGGGAAACAGGTGTTGTGCGTGTGACGGATAACCTGTGTGACTTCTGAGCCGGTGTCTGTCTCATCAAAACTTTCATCATGGTAACACATAATGACAAATTGTTGATTCTTGATGAATGAGTTAACCAATCATTGGCTATAGATACCAGACTGAATTATTTCTTCTTTTAACTCATTTCAGAAAGCCAGCAGGAGTTAGGAAGCAATGTGCCGGCAGACAAGTTTTCTCTCCGGCATAGCTGCTGAAAATAGGTGAGGCGAACCGTCTGCAGTGTAGCAGCAGCGGTCATGTCCAAGCATTTTAAATTCAAGTGATATGTCAGCACACCAAGCAGATATTTCAGGATTACATAGCTAACTGTTTGTCTAAAAACTTTTTAAAAGTTACTTTTATGTCATGGGATAGGGTAGGCCACGAAGGATATACTGGACCCACCTTCAAATCTGGGGCAAAGTAGGACACGTTTGTCGGCCGCATTTGAATGAGCCTTTAAAGCAGTTGTGAACTGGGACAGCCTTCGTCAGCTCAGGAAATTCCAGTGTGGTACCATGACAGAGCTGAGCAACCTCCCAGTGTGAGGTGGCCAATTTTCTTCAGTCTGTAGCCACAGACTAGCGAGCTCTAGAACAATGCATAGAATGGGTGCAGTGCTATGTTTCAGTTGCAGTAGTATGAAGCTCGCCATGTCTCTCTCTCTGGAACCCCAGTGGACGAGTAAGGGTTTAGTAGTTGTCTGTAGAACGGCTCTTGCCCGACTGTAATGTGCCAAGTATGTTTGTTGAAGAGGGAATCTTGGTGTGAATTAAGATAATCATTTTTCAGCCAACAGACAGGTTGTAAAATGTTATGATTCTGATTCTGAAGGAACTGTTTGGTGATAGCCCCTTTTTTCTTCATCATGAATGCACAAAGGAAGGAAGTCCTGATCTCAACCTGACAGAACACCTTTAGGATGAGGTAGAGTGAATACTGTAAACCAGACCTTTCTCATCCAACATCAGTGTCTGACCTCTTAAATGCTGTTGTGGAAGAATGGTTAAAAATGCCCATAAACACACAGCTAAACCCTGTGTGAAGCCTTCCTAGCAAACTTAAAGCTGTTGTAGCAGCAAAAGGAGAAACTGTTATGAAAAGCAGGCAACTCAATACTTGTTTTCAGTAAAGAGTTATTTTTTTTATTATTCTTTGAAAATTTTAAACTTTACCTACCGTCTGAACATGTTCTTGTTGTAATCTAGTGAATTCACACTGATCTTCCATTTTCATAAGCAGCTTTTCTATTTTAAGACGAAGCCACTGAGTCTCCCAAAGTTTCTTTTTCAGGAACCAAAACCAACAGATCTTTTTCTACTTCTGTTTACAGTTTGAGTTCTGACATTATTGACCTTGGCATTGAGTCTGTGCTACAAAAACAAAATGATGACTGCAGCAGAAATGTGAAATTCAGATTTAAAACCCAATAGAGGGTGGCCTTAAAAGAGGGGTGAATATGTGTCATTCACCGACTGTTTTGCACTAGTGGCCTTTAGCTGACAGGAAATGGGGTTATGTGTGTGTATGTGTGTGTGTGTGTGGGGGGGGGGGCATGCAGCAAAGATCCACAGGCCAGGATTGAAACCTGGGACAGCCGTGTCAAGAATGGGTTGCGTGTTTTACCACTGTACCACCACTTCTACATCACCTCAAAAAAAAAAAAAAAAAGATTTCTACATCAACTAAAACAGTTGGAATAATCCATGTTTTTTACCCATCCTAACCTACTTCAACATACCAAACATCTGAGTTTACCTTTCACTTTAAATCAGCTCCATAATTTATGTGAATGAGAAAATACATCTCAGGTTTGGCCACAGCTCTTAAAAATACTTCTACAGAGATATGCATCCTTTTTCTTTAAAAGGCAACAAAAAAAATTAATGTACGAGCTTGCTCTTCTCGCATGCCTTCATTTCACAATTCCTCTGTAGGCCCCTGACAGGCTGAAGATTATAAACAAGATGAAATACTCATAGGAAGAGTAGTGAGTAGCTGACGGGGGAGCAGGCCAAATATGCCCAAGCTAAACATCCACATTTTCCTGAAGCTGTCAGAAAGAAACAACTACAACCATAAGACACTTTGAAGCTGCTGCTGCTGATCTAGATGCGTCTGACTTGAGTAGATCCAGTGATTCAGGCCGGCTTCACAGTAACATGGATGCTTTTTCCCACAATTCTGATGCATTTGCACGTTTTCTCCACATGAAAACGTACTTTATGGTGGAAAGTAGGAAGAAGTTCATGGATGAAAACAAAAGGTTACCAGAATCAAAGAAAATATGAGCTGCAATTGTTCTGGAGGAATCACCACACAACATCGGGCAATCAGTACCCGTGCATCCATTGCATCCATTGAATGGATTGGAATCTCAAAGTCAAAGTATCTTCATTAGTCTCCCTTGGGAGAAATTTGCCTTGGATACAAGGATGAGCTGCATTGTACTACATATTCAGTCACTAATAAAAGGAGTCTCAGTAAAATAATACATAAATATCCATGCCTGTATAGATGCAGGAGGAAGAGGTATCTGTTAAAAAAGGTGAATGTCTAACTGCAAAGGCATAAAGCTCTCAAAACCGTTATTATTCTAAAACAGAGCCGAACTTGGACGAGAGCAATGAAATAACACGGATCAGCATGGTTGGTCTCATGGACAATTTTTCCACTAGAATTTGACTCATGAGCAGGTTTATTATTTGATCATAGATTATGAATTTGCAACTACCATGCAAATATCAGAGGAATGGACCCCAGTGGTTAGCACTGTCGATCCAAAGCAAGAAGGTCATGGATTCAAAATAATTTCAGTACATGTTCTCAACATGCATGTGTGGGTTCGCTCTGAGCTGCCTGGCTTCCTTCCATTGTCTAAAATCCTCCATGTGAGGTTAACTAGCCACAGTGTTTGTTTGTGCGAGTGAATGGTTTTCTGCCCTGTGTGTGTGTGTGTGTGTGTGTGTGTGTGTGTGTGTGTGTGTGTGTGTGTGTGTGTGTGTGTGTGTGTGTGTGTGTGTGTGTGTGTGTTGCCCTGCTGACCTGTCCCGCTAGCAACATCCACAGAAACGCTGCAGTGGTAGAAAGGTTGAACAAAAATGGATAAATATCTGTGAAAACATATATTATATGCACTGCAAGGCTTGCTAGAAGTCTGCCGATCTGGATGGTGATGGGGTAGACCAACAAGACGCCACAGCAGCTAAACTCTAATCTGTCTTGATACAAAGTTAAGTGTACAACTACAATAAAAAAAAATCACAATTTATTTTGTATTAAAAAATCAATTTCCTATCTATGTACACTGTAAAAAGAAGAAACTTAAATTAATTTCTTTAATTGGTAACAAGTAATTGAGTTGATCCAACTTCATTTATTTAGTTCATAAATTGTCAAGTTAAACCATGGCAAATAAATGTAATTCAATTATTTGTTGCCAACTGAAGCAATTAATCAAAGTTGCTTCAGCATTCTGTTTGTAGAGTTTAGAAGAATGTAAGGATGAAGGCAGCCCCTTTGCACATGAAAGAACTCTTCTCACATTTTTCCTTTTCAATTAATAAAAATTACTGGGTAAGAATCTGGAGCGATTAAGGCATGAAAACGTCGCAGGATGGAAGATGAACCCTGGCCTCCATGGTTATTGGTTCCATCTATCAAATATAGTTGAGAAAAGAAAATAAACTACACCTAAACATAGAATTTAATTACAAATCTACTAAATCCCAGTTTTCCAATTAAAGTGTATTAAAGCCATAATCAAAATTGATTAGTATTGTTGTTTTTAATGAATCTATTATCATATCTCCAGATGTTCTTTGGTAAAGCAGTAATCCCTCCTTGTCCGACATGACTTCACTGTTCCTCCCCAGTGATATCAGCCTGTTTTAAGTTATTGGCTCCACTCTACAACAAAGCTAGAGTTGTTACACAAGATTTCCACCTCGTTATCTTTGCCAAATGTTGCTGCCACCCTTGAACCTGAGGGACTGTTTTTGTTCAAATACGCCTATTTTATCAGCGCCCAACAGAAGCTGGTCCTGACAGAAAAAGGTGAATAGCAGGTTTCCACTCCTGGTGTTTATTGTATCTTTTCACTCCCAGAAACAGCGGGAAGTTGTGTCAGAAGTAGATGAAACAGGAGTTCAGAGGCGATACTGGATGAAAATGGGCCTCACGCTAAAGCTGCTCTATGGACCCCGATGATTAAAGCAGGTTCTTGAGGGATTCAAATGGCAAGTTCGAAAATTGTTCAACTACAGACCCATTTGAGAGGTGCTGATGCTACTGTATATTGTTTTTTAAAGTAAAACAGGAACAGTGCATCACATCATGTGAATATCTCAGCTAAACAACGTTCATCAGGCTTAAAGCCTTCTTAGATTTCATGATAAAAGATCCAAATCTGATTTCTTGGTAGGGCCAAAGGTCCAAAACAACTACTGACTATTTTATTTATTTGGCTTGGAACTAACAAGCAAAAGAAATAAGACTTTATGTCAGCTGTAGTTAGTTTTACACTCTACATTACAATTAAATACAGAATTGGAATTTAAACTTAATTTTGTCTTCATCCTAAACTTATCCGAGATCCAGATCCAGCGAGTTCTGGGTCTGCCCCGGTGTCAGGATGTGATTTTTGGAGTTGGACCCAAATGCAGACAGGGCGGCCAAAGCAGCTCGATGAGTTAAAGAGTTTTTAAGAAATAAGAAATGAGAACTTACAGCTCGGCAAAGAATAACAGTAGGCATGGATGTGAACAGGCATGGCACGGGAAACAGTATTGACCCGAGTGAATGAAGTTGAGGGGTATAAATATTGCTCAATATTGCAGGTGAAAACTGATTAACATGAGCAGGCGGAGTGAATGAGGCGGATAGGGAAGCAGTGGCTGACAGCGGAGCGAAACCATAACTGGGACTAAACCGAGCCACAAGGACAAGAGTCCATGTAAAAGTGAACACGAAAAGTAAAGAAATGCATTAACATGGAAGCACATCTAACAAATATGAGCAAGGAGGAGTGAACTGATGGCAACTTGCTCTTGTTATTAGCTTATTTTATTGAATTTAATGATTTAATTACTTGTATGGTTACTATGTTTGTAAAATGTTATTGTGTTTTAGTTGCTGTTTTGTTTTATCAAACAGGTCTCTGTTCAAAATGAATGAGAAAACCTGTATAAATAGGTTAAAAATAGGATAAAAAGGTTAAATAAAAAAATAAGAATAACATAAACTGTGCTGTAACCACCTAAACAATAAATGGTGCTATAGCGACGGCAACACATGCCATAAAATGTCCGGGTATGATGACCCTGCCCACACTGAGGTGGTCCTCCATTGTTGGGGAGAGTGGGGTGAGTTTTGCCAGTTTTTACTTAAAATGACTTTAAAGCGAGACCATCACAGTAATGCTTCCAACTAAAATATGTACATATATTTCAGGATGTGATGCATCCATTTCTCTACCTTCTTGGAAAAACCCAAGCAACCGATTTGGACTATGATCTCAAGAGCTTTCCAGGAACTCTTGCCATCAGCAGCTATGGAAGCGTTCAAGACACTCCCAGCGCTCTGCCAAACCACCGTTTGCCTGTCCACCCTCCAACGTGCTCCTTGACCAACAACCCACCGCAAGCCACCGCTCAGACGATTGGTCACAGCTCCCTGTGCGTCGCCTCACTGTCACCCTGGACCACTCTACTCATCCATCCTAAGAGTCAGCCTCTGAAACATTCACACAACCTACCTGCTTGCTGTCGGTGCTGAATCATACATGCTTTGTCTTTTACAATCAGTGACCAGAGCTTTCTCTGGCTTCCCCCACCATCATTTCCACACTCCTTCAAGAAAACCTTTAAAATGTGTATTTTAGGTTGTCCATATGTAGAGTGCCAACGATCACAGGGAATTAATAATAATAATAATACATTTTATTTAAAAGGCGCCTTTCTAGACACTCAAGGTCGCCGTACAGAAGGGTAAAAAACAGAATGTCAGGAACAGAATCAAAACAAAAAACATTTAAAAAATAAATAAAAAATAAATAAATACCGAGGCTGGGACAGGGAAATTGATAATTAAAGAGAATAGGCGGTCTTAAACAGATGAGTTTTGAGTTGTGATTTAAAATTTTGAAGTGAGTCCGTGTTTCTAAGTAGGGGTGGTAGAGAGTTCCAGAGGCGGGGGGCAGAGCGGCTGAATGCTCTGCTCCCCATGGTGGTGAGACGGGCGGAAGGGACAGACAGGTGTAAAGCAGATGAGGATCTAAGAGCACGGGAGGGGGTGGGAATGTGCAGGAGGCCTGACAGATAAGGGGGGGCTAGGTGGTGAAGGGCCTTGAATGTCACCATGAGAATTTTATATTGAATGCGGAACTGCACGGGGAGCCAGTGAAGCTGTTGGAGGACCGGGGTGATGTGGTGGATAGAGGGAGTTCTTGTTATGATGCGAGCAGCTGAGTTCTGGACCAGTTGTAGTTTATGGAGTGATTTCTGAGGAAGGCCGAAGAGGAGAGAGTTGCAGTAATCCAGTCGGGAGGTGACAAGGCTGTGCACAAGTATGGCAGCAGTGTGTGGGGTAAGGGAGGGACGGAGGCGGTTGATGTTTCTTAAGTGAAAGTAGGCAGACCGGGTAATGTTATTGATATGGGATTGAAAAGATAGGGTGCTATCGAGGATGACACCCAGACTCTTAACCTGGGGGGAGGGGGAGATGGAGGAACTGTCAATAACAAGTGGGAAACTGTCAGTTTTGGAAAGAGTTGATTTGGTGCCGATGAGGAGAACCTCAGTTTTACTACTGTTTAATTGAAGGAAGTTTTTGGTGAACCAGGCTTTTATTTCACAGATGCAATTTGTGAGGGAGGTGGGGGGAAGAGAGGACGATGGTTGTGTGGAGAGGTAGAGCTGGGTGTCATCAGCATAGCAATGGAATTGGATGTTAAATTTGCGGAAGATATTGCCAAGGGGAAGGAGGTAGATGATGAAGAGGAGGGGCCCGAGTACAGAGCCCTGGGGCACGCCTGAGGTGAGGGGGGAGGGGGTGGATTTGAGGGTCTTCAGTTGAATGTACTGAGTGCGGTCAGAGAAGTAGGAAATAAACCAGTCCAACGGAGTGTTAGTGATGCCAATGGAAGAAAGCCTACTGAGGAGAGTGGTGTGACAGATGGTGTCAAAGGCTGCACTCAGGTCGAGGAGGATGAGGATGGTGAGTAGTCCAGAATCAGATGCCATGAGGAGGTCATTGGTGATTTTGATGAGTGCTGTTTCAGTGCTATGGAGTGGCCGGAAACCAGACTGAAATTCTTCATACAGGCTGTTGGCAGATAGGTGAGTATGGAGCTGGGAGGCAACTGTTTTTTCAAGAATTTTGGAAATGAAGGGTAAATTGGAGATAGGACGGAGGTTGTTGAAGTTGATCGGGTCGGCACCAGGTTTTTTTACAATCGGAGTGATGGCAGCAGTTTTGAGAAGTGTAGGGACAGTTCCAGTGGTGAGGGAGGTGTGGATGATAGCGGAGATGAGGGGAACCAGAGAGGGGAGGCAGGTTTTGACAAGTTGTGTTGGGAAGGGGTCCAGTTGACAGGTGGATGGTTTGGATTTCCGAATGAGCTCTGTGATTTCCGAGACAGTGGGAAGATGGAAGGAGGAGAGCGACTGTGTAGGCGAGGGAAGATCTGGTGAGGTGCTGAGATGAGCCGTTGATCCAAGGTTTTGGTGAATGTTCTTGATTTTTCCTGTGAAGTATGACATGATGTCATTGCAGAAGGAGGTTGTATAAAGGTGCGGGGGGAAAGAGTCCTTGGGTTTGATAGTATTATTGAGTATAGAGAAAAGTGACTTAGAGTTATGTTGATTGGCAGTGATTAAGCTCGAGTAATACTGTGATTTAGTGCTGGCAATGGAGTCCTTATAGTGAATAATGTGATTATTGTACATTTCTTTGTGTATAGTGAGACCAGTTTTTCTATAAAGTCTTTCGAGTTGCCGTCCTTTGGTTTTCATGCGTCGGAGATTTGGGGTGTACCAGGGGGCGGAGACGGAAAAAGAAACAAATCTATTTTTTAGTGGAGCAAGCGAGTCAAGGATATTATGGAGACCAGTGTTGTAGTGGATGACCAGGTCATCCACTACTTAGAGAGGGAGAAACAGAAAAGACATTTTACTCTGTGTCAGAATGGTAAAACAGTATATGGACTGAATTTATATAGTGCTCTCCCCAGTCATACTGACCACCCAAAGTGCTGTACACTAGAGCCACATTCACCCAATGGCTCTCACTAACACATTCATACACCGATACGCAGCTTGGTAGGCAACCTGGGGTTAAGTGCCTTGCCCAGGGGCACATTGACATGTGACAAGAGGAAGCTGAAGTCAAACCCACAACCTTGCGTCTGCAAGACGACTACTCAACCCATCAAGTCACAGTTGCCCCAACAGAAGGGACAAGAACAGTGTTCTTCATGAAATGGAGCAGGGGTTCGGTCTGGATATTTACTGATATTATTATTATCCTACTCAGCTTTCATTATTGCCGTTATTGATGAAAATGAAGGGAACTGGGGTTTTATCTGGGCTTGGACTGTGTTTGAAAAGACTGCTGGGTTCTTGGGATGATTGCAAATGTTGCTGTTAGCAGCTGGTTTTCTTTGTTTGTGCACTGTGTCATTTTGATGAGGTCAACAGAATAGATACATGAAAATGAAAACGGCCCCTTTTTCTTGTTGTCATGCCTCACAAGTCACAAAGTTTTAATTACTCCCGTCAGTGAAGAATGATTAAGATCAGGTTAGCAAATTTTAAGGATTTTAGATTTCTAAATCAAATGCACTCCTCATTTAAAAAAAAGCTCTAAATCTGAGGCTGAGTATTGTGTGTAAAAAATATGTGGAAACTACAAATACGTATTAAATAGGAACTTTACATCTCCAGAGCCTGATGGTTTCTGGGTTCATTCCAGTTTTGAGGCAGTACAAAATGCTGAAGCTCCATTGAAACCCAGACAACCAAAAAGTGAATATGAGCAATGGTTGGATGAAACCACTTGCATTGTTCAGAGTGTCCCAGGGCAGGGTGTAAAAGGATAAACTTTATTGCATTGTGATAAAGCTTAAACTGAACTGTTTAAGACTGCAGACCATGTTGTTACCGTTCCACAGACTGGACGCTTGTGTCTTGTCTTTAGGGGTGAAGGGAAAGATCTGAGATGTGACGTAGTGAAACCCTGCATGTATCATCTAAGACAGCTGCCTAAGGTTGAACGTATTCTTGTAAAGCAGGACTTTGAGACAGTCATCCAGGCTACGACTGGATTACTGTAACTCGCTTTATTTTGGTGTCTCCCATGCATCCCTTTCCCGCCTTGAGGTGGTGCTGAACGCAACCACTCTTCCAACGCCGATCATCCTGACGTAAATGTTTTCAAACTCTTGGGGGGGGGGCTTTAGTCCCTGCTCCAGTCTTTTCACATGGCGAAGGACCGCTTCATTGTGTGGGAAAATAGGGTGCGGCTTAAATCTATCATGGGTGAGTGAGGATTTACCAGAAACTCGTTTCAACCAGGACAAAATTGTATGTTTGGATTTTCTGCTTATTGCGCTGAAGGTCAACTTTCCAAAGGAGCAGATGTTCCCACAGAGTAATGTCGTTTTACTGTTGCTTTAGGGAGTTCACGCAGCGACATTTCCATACAGCAGGGACATTTTCCATTCAGGGACATCAATTAAGATGTCCTCCCTTATCAAGCTCCTCATTTGTCTCTGTATCTATAGAGCAAATCCTCAGAGAGGGAAGTACAGGATGTGTGGAGAATCTTTCCCTTGACCTCTTACATTCAAAATTTCTGCATGCCCTGCAGTATGGAAAAGACATGGATCACATGTAGACCTTCAGACCTTAGGTCCGCCCATGTGACTTCCAATGTAGATGTCTGAGTACGGGAAGGGACAGTGTGGCCTCCCAAATACAGCTATAGGGCAGGGAAGGACGGAAACACGTTCAACAATGTCAAAAACTAAGCTGTGGAAGTGAGAGGTGGATCCACCGCCCCCAAGAATTACCTAGCACTCCTGCAAAAACAAGATACGCATTGTTTTTAAGAAAAAGGTTTATTTTTTTGTTCAATCTTTTTTTTTTTTTTGGATTTGTTATCTTCCTGAATAGCAGACTTCTACACTAATATTGACGTTCTTATGGTATCTAAAAAGCAACATAACAATTACCTGACCTAATGTTATTAGAGCTGTATTGACTTTATTAGTCCTGGTGTAAAAAAAAAAAAAACACACACACATTAAACATGTACAAGACGCTAAAGACCATGGAAAGGAAAAATAACTAAATTAATGTGTGGATAAAAGCTGACAGCCATCTTTCAATGTGGAATGAGCGTATTGTTGTTCCTAAGGTGAAGGGAAGTTCAGAAAAGGTATGTATGCCTGCCAAGATGGCCTCCCCTCTGAGGCACAGTTGTTTACTACAGCAGGAGGGAACATTCAAGTGCTGTTTCTCTCCATTCATATGTCACTGATCAGGTAGGACCGGCAAAAGCAGAGAGGAAACCTGAGAGGGAAACAGCATGAAGGGGCTTCATAACGAGGAACAGGGGAGGGTGTGTTTGTGGTGCTCCAAACACAATAATATTTCCCTTTTTGTCAAAGAGCCAAGATGGCAACTTTTGGGAGGTCATAAAAAAAAGTCACTGGTACTGCTTCTGTAGTGATATATTGCCAAAAAAAAGATATTCTGAAAAAAAAAAAACAGTATGCCTTTACACCAGTGGCGGAGCTAGAATTTTATCTTTGAGGGGCCAGAAGAGGCCAAGGCTATCTCTGGGGGGCCCATAGACTATAAGAAGGAATTTGTTTCTCAGATTATTATCTGCAATTGTAGTTTGCAAAGATTACATATGTACTCTATTTAAGTACATATTAGGCACAAAGGAGATTCGACAAATATGTAGCTAATGTGCAGTTTATTAAAGACATAACAAAATAAAAAATTCATACACAACTTGGCATATGTTTATAAGTATATGTATATACTGTTTCATCCACTTCACAGTGGTCACAGTTCCATGTACTATGCTTTTCTTTTTAATTTTTAAAGGTCTACAATTAAGTCCTTTGTGTTCAAATCTTCGTGTTGTTATTAATCGTATTAATCTTTATTTTATTAATCTTTCCTCATTTTGGCTTCTTCTTCCAGCACTTAGGGAGGCCAATCAGATTTCCCCCTCTTGCCCCGCCCCTGAAATACGCATAAAACAACCTTCCAACGCAAAAATTAGAAAACACAAGACTTTTACATTTTTAGATCACAATTACATGGAAATCTGAATGAGAAACTAATGGGTGCAAGGTGCTTATCTCTATTAGTGCGTTAGTCCAACCGTCCATCAGTCTGCACATCGGCCTGCCCAAACCAAAACCAAAAAGAGAATTTGCTTTTCATTTATTCATTTATTTATTAATTTTGTTTCTGTTTTTTACACTATGGTTCAAATAGGTTTCTACAACAATGACCGTTGCACCCTTTCAAGACTTCATTCTGATATAAACCTGTGCCAGATTTTCTGGCCAGATCACTTCATAACACTGATCTTATTGGTCTAGAGCCAGGAGCCTGTTTTTGTACTGGTGCTTTGGTGGTCATTGTCTTCTGAGATACACATTTTGAAGGGCAGTTCCTCCTCAGCATAAGGTTTCATGACCTCTTCAAGTATTTTGTATCTATTGAAACTTATCCAGACTCCCTGGAATGTGATAAATAGGCTTGATAGTATGAGATGCATCCCTCGGCCATTCTGACCGAGCCACAGAGCTTTGCGGTGCACTAAGGCTTGAAATCCATTGAATGGGTGTTGTCCCACACACTCTCTGCAGCCCCTAGGTCCAAGAAGAACAATCTGGTTTTCATCAGTTCAGAAAATGTTACGCAATTTCTCCAATTTCTCCTCCTGCAAATTGTGGCCGCTTTACCCCTTGTGGTTTATCAACAATGGGACGTTGGGACAGTACTCAGAGATAACATTTGCTCACCCTGGATCATTAGCTGGTTCTTCCTGGAATGCTAGTTTTCCATTTCTGTCTTTTTCACGTCTTTTTGGTTTTGGACCACGTCTTTGAACTAGCAGTTTTATTCTCGATTTTGAGAGAGGAATGCTCTCATGTATACGTTTTGCTGCCTTCGAGCACATGTTTACCATCTTTTTCACTGAATTCATGACCTCATTGATCAAGCTCCATACTGCTGTTAGTTTAAACACCCCACCACCTCCCTCCATCAATTAGAAATTCAGTTACACACAATCGCTGCATGCATATGATTGGTCTTTTAACATTTCAGCACACAGCTTCAGCTTGAATGCATTTATTGATTCCAGGGACGATTTCCGTCCACAAGCTCTTTTTCACCTGCATTCCCGATGGTAAAAGTCAGCCTAAGGAAAGAAAATAATACTAAAACTACATTTTTACATGAACAGTATAAAAATGACCATCGTTTTTGCAATAAGGCTATAAAGCTGAAACGTGAACCTATTAGTAAACTATTTGCCATGTAGAAAATGAATCTCTACCAAAACCAGTGACTGATCAGAACAGTGATGCTGGATTGTTATTTTGAACATACCTGTATGTTTAGTGTATTTTGGCTGCACACCCATTATATGAATCAGTTATGTAAATACCATTAACTATCTTCTTAAAGTGTCACGAAAAGCAGTTTCACCCTTTCCTGTAGATCTTAGAACTGTACTTCTTTTAAGTAAATTTTATGCAATGGTCAGCTGCAGTGAGAGTTTAATCATCAGGAAGGGGGTGCATCTCTCATTGCTTCTGGCAGGTGATAACTGAAGTTTGCGATGAGTGTTTGATTATAGTATTCAACCCCATCCTTACTTTACTTCCTTCTTCTTCCTCTTCTTACATAAAGGACAATAGCAGGAAAAGTAGCTAACGCTGACATGTGCCAATAAATCTACATTTGGATCTGAAGGCTGTCCTCCGCTGTTGGGCAGGCATTAAATCCAAGCACACAATGAAATGAGACATCTACATGTGATTTCCTGTTAGTCTGATGTGATGATAGAACCGAGACGCGAGCTTGAGTCCTTCTGTTTGGCTCGACCCAGCTGTGTGTCGAAAACAGGCTGAGAAGAATCTGCCTCTGTTTGGGAGAGAAGGCCTGAGATTCCAGCCATTTAACTGTTGAATGAAGCAAACTGACTAGAATGCAGAGTGGATCGCGTACCGACATGGAGTTCTCCAGGTATTCTCCAATATAACAAGTAATGACTATTACAGGTCCCATACTTACAGCACAAGCCTGTTTTTATGCTTTGCAAAGTTACTGCACACAAAAGTATTCACCGTCATTGAACTTTTTGACTCATTACAAACACAAACTTAAACTGGAATCTGTGATAGACACAAACAAGTAGCGCATGAATGACAGTTATTTTTCTGCTAACTTTATGCCGGTTCCACCTGTTTTCTGTGCGGCGCATGCACCAGCGTCTGTGCGTCGGTGTGAGGTGCAATTTAGGATGCTGAATCGGAGAGAAAGCGAAAAGATGGTGCAGAGAAACTGCCACAGCATGGCCGGCAACAGCTCCGGTGTCTGATGATGATGATGATGGCGGTGGCGATATCAGTTCTCACAGCGTCAGCAACATGTAGCTGAACCTGCAGTAAGCTAGGCTGCTTCCAGAACACTTAGGCTATGTAATGAACAGGTTAAAGCAACCTAACCCCTTGGTAAATCTGATAAAGGACAAAGCACCAGTAGTGTTGGCTAATGTCCTATTGCCAGGTTAGACTGCACTGTAAATGCAGATGACTTCAGCTAATGTCCTTAACATAGATAGAAACAGAGACACACAGTCTCTACATCTACGGTCCTTACCAACAGCTGCTAAAGACATTATGCACACTGACTGGATGAGAAAATAAACCTAGGTTGACAGTTTAATGTCTTCCATCTGAACTAAATAACATTGAACATGAGAACACTTTTTAAAATGACCATTCACCAACATAAAAACAACAACAGCACCCCTCGTGACCCCAATAGGGATTAGTGTGTCGGAAAATGCATGGATGGATGGATAATAATAATAACAATAATAATAATAATGCCTTCACTTGTTTGTTACAGGAGAAGTTCTTTAGGAGTTCTTTTGGAGACAGGAGAAATTGGTGATGCAGATGTAAAGTGGTGAATTGCAGTCAACCTGCATGATGATTCCATTTCACTCCATATTAAACTTTAATCCGAGAACAGCTTGATCATAAGCTTTTAAAACCGCAGTGTTATTCATGCTTGCACTGGTAACACATAACTGTGTAAAAGGACCTTCAAATTTTTAAAAATGCCCATAAGCAATCTTAAATAAAGGTCTGCACAACATTTTATCGGGATTTAAACCATCACATTCCTTTCCTCGATGATCACCGGGGTGACCTTTCCTTCCTCCTGGTATCCCTCCCTCCTCTGAACGTTCAGCTGAATGCACAACCTCAGAGGAATTTCAGTATGGAGTACAGCTGTCATCCGACAATTAAAACAGCAATCCGGTTTAATTGTTGACATGCTTTTTTAATGTGTGCAACATATGTGCTTTTACTTCTGATTTACAAATTCAATAAACGCCTCTCAGTGACATTTTCCCAGTTTCCTTGCTTTTTCTCTGTGGTTGCCACTTCACCATGATGAAAGAAAACGATCAGCTAACTTATTTATATACATATTACCAATCATTTATGGTTGAATCTGGGCAGGTAGAGGGCAGAACATGAGGCGGAACCAGGTACGCAAACATTTAGGTACAGCTGTTATCCATAAAGGAAAATTGTGCATGCTGGTGTGTGTGTGCGGATTGTTTTATAAATGAATGAAGTTTTTTTTTCATACGCTGTTTTGTTTTTTGGGGGGCATATGCACACTTTTAGTATGAATTCTATGCAAAGTCCTGGGATATTGTTGTATATTTGATCTAATATTATCGTCTTTGGTCGGAAATTCTATGAATTTATGGAACTTGGGGAGCACAGTTTTTAGTTCAGCGGGGTTAATGTCTCCTGCTTCAATCACAGCTGCCTCTGGATTGGCATTCATCTGGCTACTGATAAAGCTGCGTAGCTCTGCTGGGGTTAGTTTAGCGTTAGCTTTGGGCTCAGTGTATGTTGCAGTAATAATCACAGAGCTGAACTCTAGCTAGTTTAAATGGTCTGCACTTAACTCCTAGATATTCCAGATAAGGGGAGCAGAAGCATCCGATTGCATTTTGCAGCTGTGCACCAGGTGTTGAGGTGTTACTTGGCAGTATATGCGATAATATTAGTTTCATCAAAATTAAGAAGTCTCGAGATTTATCCCTGTGAGGTAAATATAATGACTGGTAGCCTTTGAATCATCAAAGCGAGTCCATGAACATTAACTTGAAGTCTCACTTTCTTCTCTGACTGTAGCAAAGTCATTGACAAAGAAAGTCTCTGTGTCTTCGGACTTATCAAAGACCTCTCGTTAACCTTGGGATGGCTCCTGTAGCTTTGGGGGAAGAGTGAAGCCATACTTTTTATAAACCTTGTTACATCTTCGTACCGGTAACCATCCCAATGTCAAGCTGAAAGGAAAAGTTGTCGATAAAATAAGTTTTACTAAAAATATTAAACTAGTTTTTAGTTTGCATTGTTGTGAAAATTGGAAAGGTGATTTTGAATGGAGACCAATCTGATGAGCAACAGCGTGACTCTTGTGAGAAATTTTCTCTTTGACTGGACTTAAATCTATCTGGACTCAGGCAGCTGGCAGAAAAACTCTTACTAATAATCAGCTCAGCTATCTATCAGGAAGCCTGTTTGCCTATGTTCCCCTGTTTTTCTTGGACATTTTGGCACGACAAAGGTTAATTGTGATAATGTCCCCAAGGCTAATTTCTTTTAAAAAAAAAATCAATCCTATATTTGAGATAAAGGACAGGTTACCTCTTGTTCCACATGAATTCCAGCCACAATGTTTCTACTCCTTGATAACCTTTGTTTAGTTGCACATTTTCTACGGTCTCTCTGGAGTTCATCAGTGTCAGGGACAGTTATAATCTTAGTGTTTTACATTTAACTATCTTTCAGATTGAAAAAGGGTGTAATTCAAAAACTGTTCTAAAAACATGAGAAGTTTGAGTTTTTATTTTATATTCTGATTTATCTTCGATTTTGAGTTTCCTGAATAAACAGAGCAGACCAGCAACAAAGACAAAGAAGCTCCTGGCTTTTCTGGAGGATGATGTTTTTTCTGTTTTGTTTTTTTTTTTTCTTACTTTTTTTTTCTTTTTTTTTTTTGCTTGTTTAACCTGAAAGCTTTAAACAAAAGCCCTGTGGAGACAGTGTTTCCTGCCATTGAGGGTTTGCCAGTACCCCCTCTGCTCAGTACAGGAGTGATGCTGTCATCTGCCTCACGTTGTGGAACATGAGAACCTCCAGGGTCACCAGCGCTAAGACAAGATAGGTGGGAAGCAATCCTCCCTGACCAAATCATTCTCCTCAGTACATACGCTTCACAGTTGAATGATCTGCTAATCTATTAAGCTGTTTTAGCATGCACTACATTTTAAGTTATAGGTTGCAGGGCTCTTAAACAGAAAAATATGGAAAACTGGAAAATATATATCTGATGAATATGCTTCAGATTGCCTCTGTGTTTAGCCGTGTCTCCTTTCTGGATGGGGCCTTTCATGGAACTGTTGCAGCCATATGAAGGCTCTTTGTTTTTATGTCACATAGAAAGTAGCCCTGGCTCACTGCCTCAACATTTGGCTGTGTCACCTTAATGTATAAGGCCATTGATGGATCTATTGTTTATGTTTGGTGATTTTCTTATGGAAAGTACTCCTAGCTTACTGCGCCTGAACTTGGCAGTGCCTCAGACTCCTTCCAGGAGAAGGTTACTGGTAGAAATGTTGCTACCACATGTTTGCTCATTGTTTTTCTTTCACACAGAAAGGATCCTTGGCACGGTGTTTCTCTGTTTAGCTGTGTTTCTTGCCTGAAACATGGCATCGGTTGAGATATCACTGCTATAACTTCTCTGAGCAAATTTTTTTATATTACCCAAAAAAGGTCTCTGCAGCTCTTTTAATCAACATTGAACACTGAACGTTTGAACTAGATCAGTTTATTTTGTTAAGGTGGCTTGAGATTGCATTTAATGTGATTTTGTGTTGTATAATTAAACCAAATAGATTAGAATTACCCCAAGGAGTGAACCAGTATTGCCGTTAAACACAGTAAATAGTATTATATATATATATGTATATATATATATATATATATATATATATATATATATATATATATATATATATATATATATATATATATACAGTGTGCGATTTGCAAAAAAACCGGGGGGTCGGGATAATTTCAAAAGTTGTATTAATGAATCAAAGTTTTATTAATAATGGTTAGCTAGCAGGTGCTCTTTCAGGTAGCTAGCTAGATCCAGTAGGTTAGACTTTTGTTTTTAAACTTGCGCCATCTACTGTCGGGACTCAGGAGTGGGTATTAATTTACTTTAACCGCTTTGAGCAGAAAATGTAATAATACTCTTTAAATACAAACAACAAAATTAATTTACAAATGTGAAGGACACAAGGCATGTATTAATATCAATTTTGAAAAATCCATCATATTCAGGGGTTAAAGCAAAAACAATCAATTTGACTGAAAACATTTTCTAGTCAGCCCATTTATTCCTGGGCCGTGGACGTCATGCCACCTTAGTAACCTCATTTGCTTATTGTAACAAGTCTACTTTAACCAAATCTGACATTTCCATTTACAATTCCTGTATCTCTCTCACCTTCCAGCTTCAGAGCCTTTGCACCATCAAGGACAGCCCTCTGCATAATCTCCTTCACTTTCCACATCCATAACATCACCTGGTTAACTTTCATATTTGCAGCATCAAGCAAGTTCTTCCTTCGCACTTTTGCCAAACTGGTCCACAGTCCACTCACCTTTCCACCTTACAATTTCAAAACCCTCCATGGACTGCAGCTAATTCAAAAGACAGCAGCTTCATCATTACATCATCTTCTTCACACCTGTACATTAACTCTACTGTAACATTCAATATAAATCAATCCTAAATATTCTGTGTACCCACCTCTCGCTCATTGACTGCTGGAGATGGTCAACAGCCCCTCCACGACCTTCTTTGTTACAGAAAAGCGCAGGTGGAATAATATTTATGATTTTTTTTTTTACTTTTTCCAGAATCAGACCCAGTCAAACAGATACATCGTTTCACATTCCGACCCTCCTTCTTCTTCTTAAAAAAGAAAGCGTGTCATGCTAAATTAGCCGAGCTACAGCGTTACTCTTTCAGTTTTAAATAAAACATAACAGCAACAGACACACTTATCGAGGGAAGTTGTTGTCAGCTGTTTTATGCACTGAACTTGCTGACCTGCTGGTTTACATAAATCCAAAGAAAACCTTTGACTACCGCTACTTTCATTCATGCATCTGTGGTCAGATTGAGATTTTCTTTTAAAAGTTAAAATGATTGAACACCGATAAACCTCAGACTGGTAGATTTCCGCTTTGCAAAGACCCGCCCTACTCTCCTTCTGATTGGCTAATGTCCTAGCTCTGCCAGATTTCATTGGTTAAGCACAGCTTCTGTTTAAAATCTTGAATACAAAGTCTACACACAACATTTTGCGTTCATTTTCCAAACGACGAAAGTCCCTCACAGCGACGTAGAACTTTAACCCCTGGTAATATTACTTATTCAGATCAGAAGGGGGAAGAATGTATCCCCCCCAGGGATAAAACATGAATGACCTGAGGGGGGGACATCACAACCAGGGGGGGGGGGGAATCCCCCCCATCCATCCCCCCCAGCAAGTCGCACCCTGTATATATATATATATATATATATATATATATATATATATATATATATATATAGATAGATAGATAGATAGATAGATAGATAGATAGATAGATAGATATTTTTTTTTATCTGCTTGCTGGTGCACATTCACAACTTGAACTGTTTTTAATCCTGTAATTCAGATAACTAAAGCTAATGCTCATAAAAGAGTACATTCATTTTATTTAAAATACTGTAAGATATAAGTTAAGGTCTGATGCTGTTACAGTAAAAAGAACATTTCAGAAATGAAAGTCTTAGCAATGGCTTTGGTATTTTCAGCAAAAACGACTGCTTTGCAATTATCTCTGTGTTGCTGTGGATGTTTACATAGAGAATAATCACTTCCTAGGCAAAGATGAGAGCGCTTGTGGTCACGTGTGTTGTGTTCACTGTTGTGGGTGTGGTTGGCTCTGGATGGCAGACAAACCAAGTGGTCCAACATGGGTGTAGGTGCATGAGGTCACATGTGAGGTCACAGATGAGCTCTGTTTCCTTTCATCCGTCTCCAAAATATGGAAACGCCTCAGTTTTCCTGCATGGCTGAACTATGTGATTTCAAACAGCGCAAAACACACATATGCCTCCTTTACACAGACAACCGCTATTAAGCTGGCAAACTGTGAAAGCTCCAGATTGACAATAATAATAATAATTTTCAAGCGGGACAAAAGCAAGCGCTACTGTGAGTTTATGCAGATTCCCACTGTTTGCCTGAGCCAAGCTCCAAGTCGTTGGAAGAGTTGAATTTCAGAATAGCAAAATTAAGAAAAGACCAATAAAACGAAAATATTAAACTCTTCCTTCTCTTTTTATTCCACTATATTTGGACTGAAATGGAGGATGATGAAGTTCAGAAACTGAGTGGTGAAGAACCTACTAGTAAACTTTTTAAACTTTTAAAGGAGTGGTGAAATTACAAAATGTAAAAAAAAAAAAATTTGCACAGTAATAGTTTGTCATTGTATAAACAATTTCATATAACTGATATTGTTGGATATGTAAATTCTCCAAAGAATATATATATATTTTTTAAAATAATGTTGCCTGTTTGTAGGGGTTGTTTTGGCAGGCCAGATTTCCCTCCTCAGTAAAAAGGGTTGGGTACGTTAATGATATGCGGCTCTACCTAGTTGACTTCACTCTTCACTGATTGGCTCCATCCATATTTGGGAAACTGGTCTTATGTGTGAGCTTTGGGTCGTGACCGAAATAACGAGATCCCGGATACAAGCGGCTGAAATGAGTTTTCTCCTTAGTGTATCTGGGCTCTCCTTAGAGATAGGGTGAGGAGCTCAGTCATCCGAGGAGGACTCAGAGTAGAGCCGCTGCTCCTCCACATAGAGAGGAGCCAGTTGAGGTGGCTCGGGCATCTGGTAAGGATGCCTCCTGAACGCCTCCCTGGTGAGGTGTTCCAGGCACGTCCCACCGGGAGGAGGCCCAGGGGAAGACCCAGGACACGCTGGAGGGACTATGTCTCCCGGCTGGCCTGGGAACGCCTTGGGATTCCTCCTGAGGAGCTGGCCCAAGTGGCTGAGGAGAGGGACGTCTGGGCCTCCCTACTGAAGCTGCTACCCCCGCGACCCGACCCCGGATAAGCAGAAGAAGATGGATGGATGGATGGATGGATGGATGGATGGATGGATGGATGGATGGATGGATGGATGATGGATGGATGGATGATGGATGGATGATGGATGGATGGATGGTCTAATGTGCCCCCACACACCCTCACTCCCTCCATCCACACCCCTGTTTTCTGCGCAACACTCACAACTCCATATTATGGTATTATGGCTGGTGGAAGTATTTGTGTTGGAGGATGTCGGACAGGTGAGACCAATTCGGCCAAAGGCTTTAACCTGGCAGTGGAGAGCTCTCTGCACAGCTGCTACAGGAACGTCATGCAGCTGGCAGCGTAAGAGCCAGCGGTTTAGCTGGTCACTCAGTCAATCAACCAGATTTTTTAGTTACAAACACACCTTCCTTACATTTGGCATTTATGTGTGATTCTGGAAAAACAGGCAAAAATGTGGTTGTTTACACACTGCATCGAAATTAACATTAATAAATCCTTGAAATTTATATTTCTGTGTGTAATAAATCTGTAAAATACTTGTCAATGACTATGTTCTCCCCAATATTCCCAAGCCTGCATGTAACATTACTAATACAAGTTGACATGAAAGAACAATTACAACTTGTTCGATTGCAACACATTCCAGAAAACCTCTCCTATTTTTTTTATATGTGGGGTCCACGCTAGTTTACAACCTCTACTTCCTGTTTATTGCTGCCATGCGTAACGTCAACTTCTGATGAATTTACTCCTTGTGTAGCCTGGTTAATTTGCCCCAAACCAGTGGATGGAAACAAGCCTTATTAGCATTTTCCTTTTTACAACATTTTAAATGTCCGCTCGAAATTCACATGACAATGGGATAGAAACATATATTTAATATATACATGCCATATATATATATTTTTTATGACTTGTCAGCAAATCTATAAATGTACTTACAGAATCTGAATTAAAGATGAGCTCACCTTAGGGCAAAATTATATTAAGGTGACCAGACATTAGTTAGATTCTATGGCAGTAAAGTTATTAATAAAAGTAAAACGAGTGGCTGCTATTGCCCAAGACAACTTCATCTTTCAGTGTTTTGTGGTTAATCAGTATTACTGTGGCTCACTGTTATTTTGTTATTACCATGCGATAACATTTTAACCCCTTAAGCCCAGGGTGTTTCAGGAGCAATTTTCACCTGAAATGACATATCTGATATAAATCAAGTACAGCTCCAAAGTTGTAAGTGTAAATGTAAATTTTAGTATTTGTGTGAGGCCAAGGCATTAAAGAATATTTTTCAAGTGGAACCAGTAACGCAAATGTCACTATGTCTGATTTATAGGTGATTAAAGAAAGAAAAAAATTGATTTTCTGAGCATTGCCTAAATATATTTCAATATAAGCATGTCTGTGCAGCAAAGCATTTTTCTAACAGGGTCAGCAATGTTTGATAGACAGTTAAATTACATCTTGTGTGTTTAAATTGCTGTAAAACCAAAAGAATTTCTGAAAACAAATTAGGGACTTGTTTTGGAAACATTAAAGCCTCCTCCTTGGAGATATTTAGAAAAAAAAGGGACAATTTCTGACGTACTTTTAAAGCATGATAAAATGGGTGTGGTTATGCTCACAGCAGTACAAGTGGGCTCAAGAGAGGAGAAAAAGCTACTAGCAAGGACTTTCTGCTCTCTCTTGATGGCAAAATGAAGTTCACTGGCCACATTTCCAAAGATAGTCTGAATACACGCTTGGACATCAAGAATCTGTTTTTTTTTTGGTTTTTTTTTGTAGGAAAAAGAATTTAAGAATTTTTACCTGTCACTATATGTTACCATAGTGAACTATATATATATATATATATATATATATATATATATATATATATGGACACTGACAAAAGTTTTGTTATTTTAGCTGTTTATGAAAATATATTCAGGATACAATTATATAATCAGTATGGGTTTAAACTGTAGACGGTCAGCTGTAATTCACAGCTGAGAGTATTTACATCCAAGTTGAAGCAAGGGTTTAGGAATTACAGCTCTTTAATACATAGCCGCCTCTTTTTTAAAGGGACCAAACACCTTCTTCCCAGGAAGTAGGTGTTTGTGTTCATAACCCTGCAATGTTATTAAGATTTAGCTACGAAAACGACGCGCATGTAAGAGAAACATGCATCCATAAAGGGAGTCTCCAGGAACATGAGAATGCATTAAAGGAAGAGCAAATAAAGGTACGACAGCGGTGGCATAATGCTGAGCTCGCTCAGTAGTATTCCACATTATTGTGCCCTTTTCCTGCTCTCTACCAACAGGATGAGGTGGATGCTCTGAGCTTGTCGCTGGTAGTCGGGCTTCAAGTCCCTCCCTGGGAGCAGGAAAGAAAGGGCCATCAATAAGAGAAAGGCCGAGCGGTGTAGGAGAAGGTGCAGAGCTTTAATGGAAACCCTAAAGCTTTTATTTCCTATTGGACTGTAGAAGAAAGCGGAACGAATGGGGCAAACATTTACTTAAAAGGAAACAGCGTTGCTGCTGACTCACAGACACCATCAAAGTCCTACCAAGAGAAACATCGTTGGCGCCAGACTTTCTTTGGTTTTATTGCCAATCTGACTGATGTGTTGGCGTTTATCTCTGATAAGGCTAATGCCCGCCCTACTCCCTCCACGTGAAAGTCAGAATGTCAAATACTCATAATAAAAATGTTGATTATTTTTGTTTCTACAGCATGAACAAAGAATGTACTTCCTCACATCCCCTCCACCCCCTTCCATCCCACCGCACCCTTCCAATGCCCTCAAATAGCTTTGGACTCAGCAGCTTCTGGGGGCGAACCACCTCCCCTCTGTGTCATGATTCTCTGATATCAGCGACATGACGACTTTTTGGGCTCATGACAAATTGCAGCAACAACCTGACGTGGACGGACTTCATCCGCCGCTGAGTCAGAGGAAATTGATCGGGTCGGATTGGTTTCCGCCAGGATGGTTTGACCAATCAATCGCCTTATAGATCAAGGAGAGTTTGGCGGACCAACGTGTTTATGGAAGGTTGTCATGGCAGGTTTCTGCATCCTGTGGCTGTGAAGGAAATCTGTTCAGACTTCCTTCTCCCAGCTTCCTCCTTGGAGACGCGGCACCTTCCCTCTGAGAAGAAAGGTTAATATGCTGAATGCTTTACGAGTGATGACTGATTTGTACTGACTATAAATATGTCTAGTTCAGTAGCTATTTCTGGAGCCCACCTTAAGATGATTGCCTATATGAGTCAGGGTCTCTCCTGGAAGGCCGTTTTGTTACACTTATCGTTAAGCATGGTTCTATTGTTACACACACATCAGGGACACACCAGGATTCTTTTCTTTCAAAACTACAGCTGTGTAAATTTGAGGTCACTCCGGGTAAGTATGGAATGCTCAACATATAGCTCTGATCTTAGAAGCTTAGTGTCAAGGCCCGAGGAAATATCTGGTTTGCATTAAATATTCAACGTCTGGTTTCTGAACTCGTTATTTGTTCCTCCGTCAGTAAGCATTTTATATCCCAGCACTTAAACGTTGGCAATTTTTTTTTTTTTTTTTTTTGTAAATAGGTATCTTCACGCCTCTCGCCTATTGAACGCCTGGAGATAGGCACCAGCACCCCTCGCGACCCCGTGAGGAATAAGTGGATGGATGAGGTGTCTTCATTATTTCTTTGGATAAATCGTCGTAAAAATGCTCAAATATCATGCCTAGTTAAATCCAATTGTATAAGGTTTTTAAGAAGCTTTGGTATTACAGTCTATTCCCATTGGTTTAGGTTCTGATCCGTTCTGGCCCCGTTGGCGTTTGGCTCCTACAAAATGACAGATCCGCCTGATCAGCTGTAACCCGTGTGTCTGCTGTAGCTCCACCAAGAACAGAGGAAACCTTTGCATTTGGAATTGGTCTATCAGCTGTGGAGAATCCTTGGCTGTTCCCTCACTTTCCAGGTGTCATCGCTGTTTCAAAGCCCTCCTGGCGGACTTACAGCCGGCTGATCTACGGCTGGTAGGCCCAACCAAGGCAGCACCATATACTGCAGAAACAGGGGCATTGTTTTGCTGATGAAAACAGCCTCAAAGATAACAGCAGTGGAGAAGTAGTAGACATGTTGGATAACAGAGCTATGTGTCCCACAGACATAAGTTTCAGTATGTTGTTTCAGTTTTAGTTTTGCTTTTTGTCGCCGCTTGCCTGAATAGCTTGTTAGCTTCCACCACTCAGAAAATGTACTTTCATTTTCATTTACAGTGAGCCAAGTGACATGTCCCTCCACCACAGAAAAGGGAACTAGTATTGGTATCAACTTCGCAAAACCTTTTCACAAAAAATCTGAATTACCCTTTTAAATTGTTAACATCCCTCTTTCAGACATGAACTAACGCATAATAGGTCCCCCTTAGCACGCAGCTTCAGTCGCTTCATCTAGGAACCACTGATCAGGCCCAAATCTGGGAGTAGTGATGGACTCAGACCTGAACCTCCAAAAGCATCTAAAGACAGTTACAAGGTCGGCTTTCTATCACCTGAAGAACATTTCCAGGATTAAAGGACTGATGTCTCAGCAGGATCTGGAAAAACTAATCCATGCGTTCATTTTTAGTAGAATTGATTACTGCAACGGTCTTTTCACAGGTCTGCCTAAAAAGTGGATCAGACAGCTGCAGCTGATCCAGAACACTGCTGCCCGCGTCCTCACTAAGACTAAGAAAGTAGAGCACATCACCCCAGTTCTAAAGTCCTTACACTGGCTCCCTGTATCTCTGAGAATAGACTTTAAAATACTTCTGTTAGTCTATAAATCCCTGAATGGCTTAGGACCTAAATACATCACAGACTTGTTATCAGTGTATAAACCCTCCAGACCACTAAGGTCTTCTGGCTCCAGCCTTCTCTGCAAACCTAGAACCAGAACTAAACAAGGAGAAGCAGCATTTAGTTCCTATGCTCCATTTATCTGGAACAAACTTCCAAAAAGCGGTAAAAGTGATGAAAGTCTGAGTTCTTTTAAATCAAGATTAAAAACACATTTGTTTAAAATTGCCTTTGACTGTTCTAGTTAAACTGTTCTACTGTTTTTAAATGTTCTTTTTTGCTTCTACATTCTATCCCTACTTGCTTTTATTCTGTTTTATTTTCCTATATTTTAATCATGTAAAGCACTTTGCATTGTCTCTGTACTGAATTGTGCTATATAAATAAATTTTCCTTGCCTTGCCCCTTTATTTACTGAAAAGCTGGGGAACAACATAACAAAAACAACAAATGTACCAAACAGGAGATGGTGAAATGATTAGCACCTATTTAAGGTCAGTCACCGATTTGACTTCATGTTATAGCATGAAACTGTGTGTGCTTAAAATATAGCTTTAGCTCTTTTAATATATCTGTGGGGAAAAAAACTCAAAATAGGATTCTTTTTTTATTTTTCCCAAAATGAAATAAAAAAAATTGTCTCATGTGTTCATGAGCCGAATACAAAGGAAGTTCCCTATAAAATCCATTGTCCTTGAAGGGTCACAGGAGGGGCTGGTGCCTATCCTGCTGACATTGGACGAGAGGCCAACGGCAGTTGGAACCAGTTAGCTTTAAACTCATACCTATGATATCATTTTCAGGCGTTTTTTGATCACATTAGTCTTTTATTAATTAGGATGCCAGAAGCTGATACGTCATCAGTTCTTGCTGATTTCTCCTACTTAAACATGACCTAAAATAACAGGAAGCGGGGTTAAAAGAGAAAACGCATCACTATCCAATCTAAACAAGTTCGCGAACAAAAACATTAACATCAGTCATCCTGGAGAGGGTTACAACGCCATCTAGGGCTTTGGGACGCTAGTGAACCATGGTGAAACCCATGATTAAAATGAGAAGACGTGAAACAGAGCGGAACTTTCTAAAATTAGTCCTAGAGCTCATCGGCGACTTGTCCGGGTCGTTACCGAGAAACACAGAACGCCTATGGAACAACAGGCCTCACCTGCCTCAGTTAGGCTTAGAGTTCACGATTAATTACAGCAGAGAGCCTGGGCGACAACGGCCGCCGTGGGAGAGCTCAAAGGTCAAAATCATAATATCTCACATTTAGAAAAACATCTGGATGTTTTTCAAGACAGCTGGAGATAGGCACCAGCACCCCTCTTGACCCCATGAGGGATAGACGTGATGGATGGATGGATGGATGGATGGATGGATGGATGGATGGATGGATGGATGGATGGATGGATGGATGGATGGATGTTCTCCAACACTTTGGGGGAAATATTCTGTGAACTGGGAAGCCAAAGAAGAAACGCATTAGAAGGCCTCCAGTTTCATCTGGTGTAAAAACCTCCACTGCCTTTCAGAAAACCCACATGACACCAGCAGCTGTCAACTACTGTTCATCAACAATAGTTGAATGTGAAATTGAAAATATGTAAACTGACAAAATATTTCTATTTGTGGAAGAAAAATGCTGTTGTGACTGCAGAGCCCTTTCATCCTCATCACTCATAAACTTGAGTTTCTTTATTCACTTTCTCTGCTCTTAATCCGATCCCAACTGGGACTGAGTCCAGCCCGTGAGTTTCCCATCAGACTGGATCAGAGTGGGATATTCCTGATGAACTCCTAGTTTGACATCAGAGCTCTCTTTCTGGATGAGTTCTCCTCCCATGACATCTGGCCGTACAGTCACAGAGAAGGCTCGGATCTGCCGGGTGGTTTTTGGTGAAAGGTGATTAGGGGTCTGGATATGTCATCCAATTAAAAAAATCGCGCATTTGAGCGTGCACACGTTGTGACGTGTGTGTGCGTGTTTGTGGAAATGTGTGTAGGCTTGTGTGTTTTGATGGGCAATACAGTGGAGATAAGGCCTCTGGACGGGGTGGGGGTTGAGCAATCTGACCACGGCTCCACATTCTGGCCAGAGCGGAACTTCCTTCCTTGCCTGATCCTGCACAGAACAAACACTCCGAGGCTTGTATAAATGGGAGCTATGGTGAGCCGCCAGACTCTGTTTCAGCTTTGGATCGCCGATCAGAACCGTCGATACGACCGCAGGTCCTAAGTAGAAGCCATGCTCTTTTTTTCCGCCAGCATGAATCTGATCACTCCGACGCTGTTTTTCTGCGGGCTTTTCCTGCAGGAAGCTGCCGCCTCCCAGCGCGCTCGCTGCTCCGGGGATCTCTGCCTCTTCCAGCGGTCCGCGGGCTTTAACGCAGCGGAGAGAGAGTGCCAAGAATCGGACGGACAGCTGGTCCAGTCCGGCGCTGATGACCAGATGACGGCGTTAAAGCGTCTGATGATCGACGTCAGCGGGAGATTCTGGCTGCACGGTGGCCCGAACTGCACCGCCGTGTCTGGGGGGAGGGGGCGCAATGTCACGGTGCTGTCCGAGCCGTGCCGAAGCACCTTGGACGGCTTCTTGTGCCTGTACGACCCCTCGTCTGTTTGCAGCGCCGTTCAGAGCGCAGGGGGCAACTTTGTCACGTACAGCACATCCAGGGGCTTTGTCGTGCTGGATTCGGAGACGTTTCCACCGGGGACCCTGGCCCTGGTGGTGCCGCGCAACGCTCATTACCCAGACTCCAAGTATCTGTGCCTCTCGCACTGGTTGCAGGCTCCGTGGACCTGCGAGGTCCTGGAGGGAGGCTGTGATCACGAATGCAACAAAACAGCAAACACCTGTATGTGTCCGCCCGCGCATTCGCTCCATCACAACAACATCTCCTGCGCGGAGCCCACGGGTGTCCCGTCAGAGATCCAGGGGTGCCCCAGGGGCTACAAGCTGGCGGCGGACGGGCGGAGCTGCGAGGACGTGAACGAGTGCGCGGACGACCCTTGCATAGAGGAGGGCGAGCACTGCGTAAATCTGGATGGAGGGTACGATTGCCGGTGCGCCGATGACTTTATTGAGGAGGACGGCAGGTGCGTAAACATATCGATCTGCAGCTTGTGCGAGCACATGAAGTGTGACAAGATCAGCGGGGTGTACCAGTGCGTTTGCAACGAGGGCTTCAGGGTCTCCCCCAGAGACCCCACCATGTGCGAGCGGGACTGCCAGAGAGAGTGCCCCGCCATCTGTAATCCCAATCCGGATCTGGAGAAAAAGGACATGCAGCAGTGCTTCTGCCCCGACAACTACATCCTGGACATCAGAGAGGGGACGGCCACCTGCTACGACATCGATGAATGCGAAGCCCAGGCGATGTGCGACCACCAGTGCGAGAACCTGTTCGGCGGCTTCAGGTGTACGTGCAGGAAAGGCTACACGCTGCAGGGGAAAGAAAAGTGTGTCCGGCTGCAGGGGGCAAGTGAGGAGGAGGAGGGGGAGGAGGAGGCATCGGGGTCACCTCCTCCGATTCTCGCTCCGGCCAGCACACCGATCAGCCTCCAGCCGGCCGCCGTGCCCTCTTACGTCAAGACCGGCAGCGTCCTGGGCATCACCGTGTTCCTGGGGCTGTGCGTCGTGCTGCTGGTGTGCGTGGTCAGAACCGCCGCGAGACGCTGCGGCAGGTTGACGCTGAACTCCCTAAAACCCAGGGACATAGACATTTTCTACCTGCAGCAGATCACGACGGAGACCTACAAGAGGTTATCCTTCGACAAGCCGTTTAAAAACGAGCCGCAAAGAGTCTGAGGAGGGCGCGGCGCCTGCGCAGTTGGGATGCACCGATCAGCCTTTTCTTTCTTTGCTTGAAAAGGCCCGATTTTCTCTCTTAAAACCCCAAACCAAGTGCAAGAAGAACGCAGCTCTGCCTTAAACCTCAATGATTTGCTTCATCCAGTAACAAATGGATTAGGTTTACCCAGCTTACATGTATTTATGATGGTTTAACTTGACAACATATAAACTGAACAAATGAAGTTGGATTAACTTCATTCAATTACTTGTTACCAACTGGAGCAATTTCTATAAGTTGGAGCTGTAAGCGAGTTCAATGATAAAGGTAATTTTGGATTAAATAGAAAAGACAAAAATTACAAAGGCATGCTCCTCACCATCACACCTGGCTGTTATGAAACCCCAAAAAAGCATCAACGCACATCCTAGTTGATGCATCTGTAGACCAAAGATGAGTTTTTAGCTTTGTTGTCTTTAATGATATCATAAGCCTTATTAACAAGCTATTACTGACCAGAGCTGATCATGTGGAAATTGGCCTATTTTGATCTCGGGCGGACTGATCGGTGCATCTCTAATATCCTCTTCTGATCTGATGCGCTGGTGTCTGCCGTCGGAGACAGAAAAGACCCCAAAGCTACTTTATAGGTCACACCGTAAAGCCGTCCAACACACGAGAGAAGCGAGAATGAACAGCAATAAGGTCTTTGTAGTTGTTGTTGATTTTTTTAACGATAGAATTAAAGCTGTTTCTGTGCGCCATAAAAAGGAAATATCGGTTTTCAACCAGAAGACGCTCTGATCAGCCTGAGTAATGGTACTGTACAGTCAGGAGAAAGTCCTGCTTCTCCACCACGCCACGCTCCCTCGTGTTTGTGAAGCTGAACCTGTTTTAATCCTCCGACAAAGTCACGTTTAGTGTGAAGCTAAAAACAAAAGGCACTGGATGTAGAAAAAGGAACAAAATCCGCTGCTGCTGTCAGCTGCCTCAGACGTTTGCTCTGGATTTACGGACCTTTGACACAAACAGGGCAGATCTGATCACCATTGGGAGAGGACCGCGTCAAGCAACCCAGCATGGAAACAGAGCGGACTGATGACATGTGGGTTAAATATAAGATAGTATTTATGTCAAAAGGCGAACTTTGGGCTGATTTGTGCAAAAGAGATTCACTCTGTGTGACAAACAACCCGCGAACTGAACATCACCAGCATCACTTGGAGTTCTTCTGAATACTCAGAATGTACAGTCTGTTTGCTGCTACGTATAACTTCACTGTTTAACGGGCTGATCCTCACCGGTCATCTTCATATGAATGTAAAAAAAAAAAAAAGAAAAAATTTAAAACTGTGCTGCTATATTACAGCTGCAAACATCTGGTCTGACAGACTTACGGCAAGCCTCGTTATATTTAATCATGTTTACACTGTTTCTCCACTAGAAATGTCTATAAATGTCTATGAATTTAAGTCATTCAAGAAAAGGGGAATAAAGATGAAAAGTTGTCCATAGTTGTGTACGTTTCCATATGTGTATATTTCATCTGGAAAACAGGGAAATAAAACCACTCTCCTTAAGTGTATCTTTATTGGGTTTTGATAAGATTTAATGAAAAAACTAGGAAAGAAAAATGGTTGAACTCGGGGTTACGGGGCGGCAAAATAAAAAAATTAATTTTTTTCTGTATAGGAAGAAGGTGAACTAAACATGTCTTCAAAATGTCATGTTAAAATAAACATACAAAAAAAAATGAATACACCTTTTTAGCTTGATATCCATAAAACCCCTGAAGAGAATTGACTTTCTCCCCCACAATAAAAAAAAAAACTCATTCTGACACAAGTGACGGGCTTTGATGTGTATGGCAAGTGGTTTGTGTAGATATTCACTAGTCTTCAAATCAGCGGTTTTGTTTCCCACTAAGATCCAGCAGTTACGCATCTGCACAAACTGGCTCAAAGTATTGTTTTAAATAGTGCAAAAGAAAAAAAATATTTCCGTGCCACTTTTTACCAGCGGTTGGCTCTTTTGCCTTGCAGTAAGGAGCAACAGTTCTACTAATGAGCAAAAGGTGTTGCGCTAAAATTTTAAGCAGTCGACTGATGGCACCTAAGATTTGCACATTTTTCTTTAAGCTTTTATGATTCTACAAGTGAACTTGTTCACCCCTAGAATAACTAATAGCATGACAAGTTAGATCGTGTTTTTTTTTAATTGTAATAGTTAACTGGAGTCAACTCAAATTTCACTCAAAAACCATGAACCAGGCCAGTTTCCCACTTCACATTAGCATTTCCTTTCCAGTTCGTTGGGTTAATTTCATTTTGTATTTTTTTCCAACTACTAACCGTTAGTCATAAAGTACGCATTTGAGGTGACAGATGTGATGGATAATGGATCTCAACTATTTACACAAATGCTTTGCCATACTATAGAGTCAACGCAGACTGGGGGTCGGTTGGGAGGGGCCATGGCATATAAGGGGCAGTGGGGGAAAAGCCCCAGTTGTGCGTAAACGCGTGAAAATCATGCGTAAGTGTGGCTGTGGTGAGTTTGGAGTGAGTCTTTTCCTTCCTCCGCTGAGCCCTAATATGGAGTTAGGGGCTTATAAATACCACCTAAATTGTTCTCCATACAAACTGGATCGCGCAAGAACTTAAAGGGACACACAGCCGATATTCCAACATGAACGTTGTAGCGGGGTTGTCTGTGTTGGTGCTGGTTTTCCTCCTGGGGAAAGCTGAGAGGACAGAGCGGAGTAGCGGCTACTGCTTCGGGAATGCGTGCTTCACCCTGTTCCGGGATCCCAGCACTTTCGCGTCAGCGGAGACGCTCTGCGGAGACCACGGCGGTCACCTGATGACGGTGCGCACCTCCGTGTCAAACGACGTCGTCTCCGTGCTGCTGGGGAACGTGACCGGGAGCTTCTGGATCGGTTTGCACCGCCCGAGCGGCTGCCCGGACCCCTCGCAGGAGCTCCGCGGCTTCCGCTGGGTGACCAAAGACGCGGGGAACGACTTCACCAACTGGCTGCCGGGCTCCGACAGCAGCTGCTCCGCTGCCCGCTGCGTCTCCGTGAGCAGAGAGGAGAAGTTCAAATGGAGCCAGGCACCGTGCGACCAGCCCGCCGCGGGCTTCCTCTGTGAGTACAGCTTCACGGAGCCCTGCGCTAATCTGTCATACGAACCGCACGAGTCGGTCATCTACTGGACTCCCTACGGGGTCGAGGTGGAGGATATGCTGTCCTCCACTCTGCCGCCTGGAACCGTCGCCACCCGCTTCCCATCTAAGACCAAATACATCTGCTCGTTCAGCCAGTGGCTGCGAGCGCCCTGGAGCTGCGAGATCCACGAAGGCGGGTGTGAGCACCTGTGCGCCGTGGACAGCCGCAACGCGCCCCTCTGCTACTGCCCGCCCGGCCACACCGTCGACCCGGTGAACAGCGTCTCGTGCACGGCGGGGGGAGCGGACGACCCGTGCGCGGCGCTGCGCTGCCAGCAGAGCTGCCTCGCGGACGGGTCCCGGCACCGGTGCGCGTGCGAGCACGGCCTGCGGCTGGCCGAAGACGGCCGGTCCTGCGTGGACGTCGACGAGTGCGCGGACGAGCGGCAGTGTCCCGGGGAGAACTTCAAGTGCGTGAACACGGCGCTCAGCTACAGGTGCGTCTGCGAAGAGGGCTACCGGCTGGTCGATGGCGCGTGCGTGGACACGGACGAGTGCGTGCTCGCGCCGTGCGAGCAGCACTGCGTCAACACGGCCGGCGGCTACGTGTGCTCCTGCTACGAGGGGTACCGGGTGGACGAAAAGGAGCCGAGCAAATGCAAACTGCACTGCGGGCGGGAGGAGTGCCTGGCGGTGTGTGACCCCCACGACAGGTTCCAGTGCTTCTGCCCGGACGGCTACTTGGCGGAGGAGAGGAAAGACAGCACCGTCTGCATAGAAATTAACGAGTGCGAATATTCTTCTTGCGACCAGGAGTGCCGTAACACGTACGGCAGCTACGTGTGCTCCTGCCTTCCAGGGTTCAAGCTAGTCGACGAGTACAAATGCGTGGAGTCCGGCGGCGAGGTCACGGACAGTTCGCCAGCGACCTCCACGCCGAGCATCCCCACGTCACCCGGCGTCCCACAACCCGAGCCGACCCGGCGGCCCTCGGCGGTGACGCCCGGGGGCCTGGTGGGGATCATAGTGTGCACGGTTCTCCTGGTGGTGCTGGCCGTGTTCGCGGCTCACCTGGGACTCCTCCGCAGAGGGAGGAAGGAGAGCGCCGCGGGTGAGCTCAAAGGTGCCACGGAGGAGGAGGAGGAGGAGGAGAGCCACGGCTTGCAGAGACTGAGCGACAGCCACCGGGACAAGGTGGTGTAGAGGCGGCTTGAAACGAGACGTGTGAATGTAGGAGCCGAGCTGTCGGAAGGGACTAATGTGAACTGTCGCCCCGAGGCTGAAGTCTGGGGAGGATGTAGCACAGCCATGCGCAACAGCAGCAATAGGAAAAGAAACAGTGAAGAAACAACGGTTTACAAACGATTTACGCCCCCCCCCCTTCACACACACACACACACACACACCACCACCACCACCCTCCACACTCACACATACAGGCTTCCCCATGTGATGCCGCGACAAGAAAGCTGTTTACAGTTTTTACTTCGATAATAAAAATGTTACATGAACAGAGAAATGGCATTTATGACTTGGTTTTTTTATTTGAGCGACTTCTGCCACCCGGTCCGCGGAGACTGGTCGGCTGCGCCATCTGGTGGAAAACACACAGAGTTGCACGGGGCTAATACCCGGCCGTCCATTGGCCAGGCCAGGCCGGAACAGGGCAACAGAGAGACGCCCAGGACAAACACCCACGCACGCACGGTCACATCCTCCTGATATTTAACAGTAACCACTATCAGTCAGGGTCATGGACTGTGGGAGGAAGCTTCCGCTGTTATTGTTTAATTTAGCCCCGAATAAACAACCGTAACCTGAATGCGTTATCTTGTGATTAAAATGTGAATGCATTGGTCTATTACAGGGGTCTGCAGCCTGTGGCTCTTTGGAGCGTCCACAGTGGCTCTTAATAACTTTGGCAACAAATAATATTTTTATTATGTTATTAAAAATGTAATGATGATAATAAATGCAGGTTTTAGCAGTTTTTTCTTGGAATAATTGCTTTTAATTTTCACAACAGAATGATGCTAAAAGGGCCAATAATATTTAATTAAAAATGTATATTTTTTCATTATGTTGGAAAATATGATTTTTTTTTCATCACTATCCACAAATATCCCGTCCATCCTCTTTTTTTAAACCTCAAAATAGACCTAAAATGGCACTTTTTTAGTGATGACAACATATTTCCTACATACTTAGACAAACTTTATGCATCGAAATTTCGATGCATACAGTTTACGACAATGTAATGGGATTGCAATTAAATAAGATAACATTACAATATAAAGTGCAGCAGTGATAAGGGTGTAACAGTGCAGGAGAAAAACAGTTTTTAAAACAGAGTGCAGAAGAATGTTCAGTAAACCTTTGTCAAAAATTAGAACTTGTCTTTCTTCAAAAGGGCAGGCAACATTTATGGCTCTGAACAAGTTTTAATTCAGGTTAACTGTAGGCAAAATGGCTCTTTAGATTGTAAAGGTTGCAGACCCCTGGTCTATTATAAAGCGGAGTGGGGGGGGGGGGGTGATTGACATGTCACAATACCTGTTCACTCCTGTACAGTAATTGGCACTATTTAACACAAATCGTTGCAATCAATCAACTTGAGGGAGAAGTTTACTGTACATAAAATTAGAGAATAAACAAATTATCAATCAAAAACTGCACAAAGAATTGCAGAGAAGATGACATGTGGAAGAACAGGAAAATTGTTTTATAGGAATAAAAAGGCACAAAGCAGAGGACAGATTTGGGCATACGGACCTGATTATAACTATACTTCATTATATTTTTTAAAGTACAAAAGTATGGTTCAGGGAGAGGTAACCGCTGTGGGGAGGATGAAAAAGTAGAACTTGTTATATTGGTATGTCTGAAATGTAAGCATGAAAGAGGATTTAGCCTAGAATTTGAAAAGAATAAATAAAAGTTTAACATGTTGAGCACATTGTAAATTAACTTATAGAGCAAACATAGAAATTAATATAAAAATGATTAGTAGACACACATTTTTTGAGTATTTTTAAATACATATATATTGAGTGCAATTTTTTTTTTTTGATGACATATATCTATTTTGATTAAACTAGGGAATGAAGAAGAGGAGCCAGAAAGAAATCAGAATTATAAATAAAGAAAAAGATGGGAAAATTCATTTTCTAAACAGACCTGCAACTTCTTTGTTTTTGTCACCCTCTTCAAGGTCTTGTAAGTACTAAACTTGAGTGAGTGGATCTGTGCGCATGTTGGCTCACTGCAGTTTAAGAAGAGACCTATTTATTTAAAAAAATATATGTTTTCCTCTTTTTTGTGCTGTAAATGTGACTTAATGGTCTAGGCTGGGGTAAGGAATTTTTTTTTATTTCTCATTGCCCTCCTAAAGGGGAAGAGTTAAGAAAGTATTTTAGTTGTTGCAGTACGTTGTTTTAAAGGGGTACTTGTGATGGTGATGGTGAAGTTGGTTGTTTTCCTAATTGGATCTGGTTTGATAACCTCTTTCAGTTATCAATCAAACCCAATTATCTATCTATTCTGGTGGATCCACACACCCAAAATAGCCTTGTCCCCCTGGTAGCCCCCCATATTAAGAAGTCTGGCTCTGCCACTGCATATCAGTCCCATATCAGGGAGGAATAAAGAAAAACCCAGGGAGGAGAACTGGTTACTAATACGTTCAATAGCTTCAGAATTACCCAGTTGGAAAACATACCTTTGTGATAACTTTCTGATTGGAAAACGATGTCTCCCTTTGGTATTATGTGTATTATTATCTTTACAATATACCTCATACATACAAAAATATACATATATACTGTATGTGTACACACGTGTTTTTTTTATTCTCATTTCATCACATTTTCCAGAGAGACTTGTTTGATAAAACAAAATAACGACAAAAAAAAGTAAAATTATACAAACACCATGATAATACAAGTGATTAAAACATTGGCTCAATTGAATATGACTTAAAAAAAAGAGCAAGTTGCATGAGAAGATCTGTCTTTTTGTCTGAATTAAAGTGTGTAGTTTCAGATCCTGCTGTAGAGGATTACAGGTTGAAGGAGCAGAGTACAAAAAGTACCCCCCCCCCCCCCCCCCAAGTTCTGATCGTTATAATGAGCCCTGAAGGAGAAGAGGCCTAAGCGAAAGGTATGAGAATAGATAATGCAGTAACAGTTTAAAGACAGCTTTATAGATGAAAATGTAACATTGCATGAATCCATAGATTGATAACGACGGCCAGTTGACCTGAGAATCTAAATTACAGTGGTGAGAGATTTATACCCTGTTATGAGCCTTAATGCTCCATGATAAACAGCATCCAACATCTGCAGAGAGGCGGCAGCTGCATTCCTTTACAAGAAATGATTCATGTGGTTAGTAGGTACAGCTCAAAATCCAGACCTTTTTCAGCAGGAAAGATTATGTTTGTTACCCTAACACATAATAATGAATTGATAATTTAATTGAACACACTGGTCGACATTGAAATAAAGGAAACACGCTTAACTCAATAATACATGAACAGACATACATGTCTGCCTTAAATGTAGAAGTGTATTCGGTTAGTAGCTATAACTTAAGAATGTTGTAAGTGTCCGTTAAAAGCCGAGTAGGTGTACATGGGCTTGATCAGCAGACAGATAATGCTTGTTAAGGAACGTGTGGAGCAAGAGAACTGAGGTTTTGAAAACTTTAAGACTCAGTGAATAAATCTTTTTTTTTTAAATACATTTTTGATTCAAGCACTGGTGTTCTTTTAACTGCAAACTCTGCACACATATGGAATTAATGAGAGACAACTTCTCTTCAAGTTCAAGAATTTATTAACAGAAATAAAATGAACATCCAGAAAACATCACTGTATAATTCTGTTTATCTGAATTAGCACTATATTTCTATCAACAAATCCTCTCTACTAGGCTAGTGAAACTTGACTAAACTTCTAAAAAAAATGAAGATAAAAAAGAAGCTAAGGAACTATGTGTTAGGCTCAGAACAGGTGGACCCAGAATTCAAGGCAGACAAACAGAGTTGTTTAAACAGTTTATTGAACTCAGAAAGAGCTCGGGTGGCATCAGCGTCAACAGGTTAGTGACCACGTTCAGCTTTGAGTGCTCGGACACAAACATGTAGGTCACTAACCTGGTCTTATGTTCAGTTCTGGTCCGGAAGTAGAGGTAGACGCTAGATGGCAGATAGCCAACCCGGTGCGCGGTTGCCGCTCAGTGAGTTCCCGGCGGAGCTGTTGCGGAGGTCGGAGGACAGACAGAAGGTCGGAACCATGAAGGCAGACGTGAGCAGGAGGAGCCGATGAACGAAGCCAAAGCCGAGGTCGGGGACGAAGCTTATGGTCGATGCCAGATGATCAGAGAGCTGGTGTGGTGCCGAAGGACAGAAAGAGGGCAGGCAGGCTCGGTAGTCAAAGAACCAGTGACGTGCAGTCAGGGGAGGCAAGTGAGGCCAGGCCTCACTTGTCATCGTGGAAAGAAAGAAAATATATAATAACATAATATAAATTTTGTAGGGCTGGGCAACGATTAAAATATTTAATCGCGATTAATCGCATAATTTGCCTGATTAATCGCGATTAATCGCATTGTATTTACAAACTCCAAGAATGAATTCAAAAGTAGTGTAAAGAGCACTTTTATTTTAATGTTCTGCTGCCATATGAACAAAAGTGTTGTAACATTTGTAGCACTTATCAGTAACACATATTTAGTGTAAAGCTCAACTTAAACATGTAAAACAAAAAATAGCAATAATAATAAATTAAAGCTTATTGCCACTGACAGGGAATTCTCTTTATGGGGAAAAAATCTTAACCTGACTCCGCCAGATAGATTTGCTCCGCATATCCATCTGGAAACCTTCCGTTGAAGTAATTTTGGGAAGGGGCGAAAATACTGGTTAGCTGATTGGCCTATGTTGGTGATAGACGGGCCAAATGAACCAATCAGATTCGTCGTCACTCTGTTACGAGCGACGACGAAAACACAACCACAAGCCAAGCTACTCTTGCTGCTGCAGGTAAAGGCTCGTTAGCTCAGCAAAGAAATACTCTGTAATTCCGATAAAACTTGCTCGATAGCCACGCTAACGCTAGTTTCATCGGCTGAAGCCGCCATGTTGTTTAGACTGAACTGACGCGCTTCCCGTTGCGTCACACCTCAACCCGCCTCAAAGCCAACGCTGATTGGACGTTCGTTTGGTGAACGGCTCCAAATTTTCTTTAACGGAGGGTAGCCAGACTGATCTGCGAGTGAAACCTTTAAAGCTCGCGAGATCAGGATGGTCTCACGAGGCTAAAAAAATCTACCAAAAACAGGCAATTTCTGAGCTAACAGCAGGGAGCAGCATTACCATTTTATGTTCAATACCAAAGTTTAACTTGGCAGTGGTTACAACTAACTTGTTTATGTCATATTCGATGCTGGAAGAACTTTAAACTGAAATGCTTGCTAACTCGATATGCTTGCGTTTATTTGACGTTGACACGCGGTTTTTTGTTGTTGCTTTCTCACGTGCATATAGTGAATGGCAGGGAAAAACAGGCAAAAACACATGGATACTTTGAAACGCGAAGCGACTTCACTGACGGCGTCGATGTAGACCCCGCTCCACTCCGCACAAAACTTGTTCCGTTCGCCAACTCACCGCCTCGCCTAAGCAAATTCCTGCGGGAAACACCGCCTTCCGCATGTCGGCTTTGTTTTTTTCCGGCCAGCACTTTTCTTCCTCTGAATCCGAGGTTTGGCTGACAGCGAGGTTATTGGCGCATTATCGCCACCTACTGTTCTGATTCAAACCCCTACACCGCAGCAACAGACCTTCACAAAATAAAAGCATGTGAGCAACATGCGTTAATGCGCGTTAAAGAAAATATCGCTGTTAATAGTCTAATGAGTTAACGCGAAATTAACGCGTTAAGTTGCCCAGCCCTAAAATTTTGATTCACTCAGTCATTTGTATTTCTTTATCTAATTTCCTCATTTTTTATCATATTTTCTTTAAAATCGCAGACTTTTCGCTATATTCCATGTAAATCCTTGGAGGCGCTTGATAGCGAAGCCGGTGAGGCCGCAGCGAGCTTGGCCTATCCTGGGATTGGGCAATCCCATGTTACCTGCGCTGGCTTCCATTCTGTGATGCATCTTCCTGTCTCTAGATCATAAAATTGTTCAAACAGTTATGAACTGATTTTCCACAATTTAATATATATGGATTACGAACTGTGTTTCGGTCATCAAACTGTGAGCAGGTAACATGTTTTCGTGCGCGGCTGCGCGATCATAAAAGGCAAAGAACTGGTTGTAGGGGAGGCCGACAGTTCCTTGGCCTCTAGACAGGGGGCGCTCAAGGAGCACCGCTCCTGATCTCAAAACTGTAGAGTCACAGAAAGTTATGGATTATTAGTGAGTTATGCTAAACAAGTAAAGCACTAAAAAGACTAAACATACAGCCCGAACAGGACTGATCAAGGAAGGCTTTCCTCCCTGGCAGTGATCTCCATTGAGACTGAGAGACTTTTAAAACTGAAGAAGATAAAGAGAACTTTTACTGGAAAATTAACGATATTTTTGTTCAGAAGGAGCGCCGCATGGAATTCATTTATAAGTAGAGGTAAGACAGCGATACTTATTCATGTTTTGTTTTTGTAATGAAATGTGCGTATTGTGGGTTATAGTTTTTTAATGTGTTACAAATGCAGAAATCCATCATAACTCATAAACTGTTACCAATCAAATGACAAATAATTTTGGGTTTTTTTTCATCAAAGAATCAATATTTTTTCCATGTCTCTTGGTGATTTGATTTGGCTCAATCAGTCTACTTCAGCACTTTGCAATGAGTCTACTCTGTAGAGTGTATTTATTTGTAAATCTGACTCTACCGCACGTCACTGCAAAGAACGGTTCCGGTCGGTACACAAGCAGCAGGGGTCAGGCAGGTAGTCAGGTCAGGCAGAAGTCAGGAAACGGGTCAGGCAAACAGAATGAGACGGGAACAGGCAGGCTCAGAGGTCGAAAGGCAAACAGGTCAGGATCAGGAATCAGAACAGTGAACGCTGGAATAAGTCTCACACTAATGGCTCAAAATAATCTGGCACTGAAGTCTGGTCTAGAAGTTGGTTATATGCTAGTAGGAGCAGGTGCAACAGATCTGAGGTGATGAGCAATGGGCGGAGCTAAGCAGGTGTGTGACATGAAAAATTAGACCAGGTAACAGTGCCGAGATCATGACACTATGTACACACAAAAGAAACAAAAGGACAAATAAAATGGTTATAAACCATCATTAGAATGATTCAGTGGCTCCTGGTTCACTGCATATCTGAGTTAAAGAACTAAATTTCTTCTTAAAGAACATGGAATGGGGTTAAATTAGCTTAACTAATTTAAAACATTTGGTATGTGTTTCCACCCATTCACAATGCAAATCCTGAGTGAAACAACACATTCTTTGAGAAAATAACGTTTTAAAGAATGATTTGCTCAGTAAAAATTATATCTTTAGGACCCTTGATTTGATTAATGCAATTATTCCTCCGGTCACTTAATTGTTTTTTTTCTAAAGTTATACCAAACACCATTAAATCAACATAAATATTCCCTATTAAAGATGTACTAATGCTCATAACACTATTGAACGATGGTGGAGTGAAACAAAAACAAGCATTATGTTTAAAACAAACCGTAGTTGCATTTACTTGGGCCGTGGCACTAATGTTTCCCAGGAAGCTAATAGCACTATGCTAGCAGACATTAGGCACTAATTTAAAAGACTTTTAAGTTCTATTTGGTCGTAATGAGCAGACAGGACAACAAAAACATTAATACCCCATTGGTATATAAAATCCTTTTGGAAATAAAGTTTGATTAATAAGTCTGTTAGCTGCAGCTTGTTCATCGAGCCACAGCGGCAGCAACAAGTGCAGCCTAACACTGGGTAGGTAGAAGGCAACACCTCAGAATGCTCTCAGCATTATTAAGCTAGTTGTTTTAACAGCGTATAATTCACTAATGCCCATATCTTTGTAGTAGCTTATTTAGCAAGCTTTTTTTTATTATTCTTGAATATTCAAAAAGGGTCAAATAAATTTGACTGTATTGCTGATGTGGTATAAGCTGTTTGTGGCCGACCAAAAAACAGTTTGGGCCAATCACGTTGCAGTATTGTGATTTAAGGCGGGCATACTCCTGTGACGAAACCAATCTCTGCCAAGCCCACAGCTGAACCAACATAAAGAGCAGCGCAGGAGGACGCACGCCTAGCTGCTGCTATCACATCTGTTTTGTAAAAATCCACGACTTCCTCTTTGAAAGAACAGCAAGACATTCCTTCAGTAGCTTTCCTTGGTGTGATTTCTTGTGCTGCAGCTTACATTTTGATACCATGATTGGCTAGAACCAACCTCTGGTAGGCAGACACCGGGTGTTGCTTTGTTCATTCAGCTTAGAAAGTTCTGCTGAATGTCCCTCCTTTCCCCAAACGGATTCAATGGGAGCAGTCCCAGATTGATAATGTGCAGAATGGAGAGTGCTACACATTATCACATGGCTTGTCAGGTTAACTGCTACTTTTTTCTGAATGACCCAAGTTTAAGTAATTTAAAAAAAGACTTTCATTGGTTTTTAATCTATAGTGGATCTGTAAAATCTGCAGATTAAACTCAAAGAATGACGGTTCTCTTAGAGCATTATAGACATAGACATGGCCATGGTGGAGAATCCCTCCCCTGTCTTTATTGGGAGTGTTACTGCTTGTTTAAAACATGAGGAAGCCTGCGAACCCATCTGTCAAGAAGTCACTGGAGCCCTGACACAGTGACATTGTCCTCTGTCATTTAAACGTCCGTGTTGTGCTTTAGACACTATACCCACAAAAAGAGAAGAGTTTGTGCACATTGGCCGGCATTTACAGAGACAGGAAACTGTATGTTGTGTATCTGAAAACTGTCCTTTCAAAACAAACATCTGTGGAACACACCCGGAAAAACACTCCTGATGACTTCAAGCCCGAGCTTTTGCAGAAGTACGTAAACCCTCACATGTGGATGCAGGTGATGCTGAGGGTGCAGTGAGTGAAGGTGCTGAAGATAATGAAATTAGAGTATTGCCTTATTTAACAGCAAAACTTGTTGCCCGGTTGCTGCTTAAGTTGAAAAGCATATTCAATGTACCTCAATGATGTACTCAAGAGGTAGTTGAAGAACTACGCTTTATTTTTTCTTCAGCTTCGGGTCTTGTTGTACTGTCATGTTTAAAGAAGCATAATTGTTAGGTTAATGATGGGATCATCTCAGAGATGGTGACAGACCTGCAGTATGTGAGTGCAACCCAATTGCAATAGTCCTAAGGTCCTCTTTCCACCTCCTATAAATAAACAAAGTACTTCAAGTAGCATAAAAATTGACACAAAAAAATAGGTGGCCAGAAACGCATTTCAAAATCAATTGTATTATTGTTTATTGTGTCCTAGATATATTAAAAGGTAGCTCTTTGCAACTCTAATCTGTTCTAATGGAATACTATGTCAGATAATAATAAAATAAGCAACAATCTAAATGTAAATTACAACTGATGCAGTTATGTAGTGTAAATATCAATGTACAAGCAGTTCAACATTGTTTTTCTTATTTACAGAACAATTCTGTGGAGACAACCATACCTTGCTTAATGCTGTAAAAATCACACATCACTATATACTTCATAGTGACAGAGATTTTGTTTGCCTACTGACATTGGTGGATGGCAGGGACCAACAAAATGACAACACATTGAGACAAAAACCAGTCACCAGCCCGTCCAACGATCGTCCCAGATGGAACAGATGTCCTGACAGATGTGGATATTCCCAGATCCTGTGCCTTGCTCATGGAGCTGATATACGCACCCAACCACAGCTACCCGAAATGACTGAGAAATACGTTTGAAGTGTTTAAAAAAATTTTTTTTCCTTGTGCTGGATGATCTGAAAACCAGTTCTAATGTAATCTTGCTAAAGATGACTTGGTTATTCTCCGATTATAGTGGAAGTGTTGGACTGTTGTTTGCAATGTTTTGTTTTGTAGCATGTTATACAGTAGGTGTAATGATGAGAGTTCAGTAGAAAATAATGCCCTTCTGATAATAAGAAGAGTTTAATATGTCTGATCAGCATGGCTGTCAAAATGTTGGGTGTTTTGACACAGTTATACAGGGCTGTTTTATGTCATTTCTTTAATTGACTGTTTTGTGTACTACTGAGATGCAGTAATGTTTGAATAAACATTTTGATCATTAAGCTGGAAATTGTAATTTAGTCTGACTTAGATAAATAGGTTAGTTCTAAGAAAAATAATTTGCATAAACATTTCAAAGGGAAAATAGGTTAGATTAACTGAAAGAAGTATTTTTTATGAGATTAAAATTAAGTTGGTTCAACTTAATTAAGCTTGTAGAGGACAAAGCAAATCACGTTGCCTGTACTAAGGTAATTGATTTTCGTTAACTAGAAAAGTCTTGTCACATTTACTCAATAACTTTTAAAAATCTATGCAAATTGTTCCAACTTTGCTTTTTTTCATGTTGATTAAGCACATAATTTTTTAGGGTGTACACAACATCACAGTACTCAGAGGCAGGAAGGTCATTTAAACAAGATGCTTCCTTGCACTGAAAGACAAGCAAGATCTATTTCTAAAGAAAACCTTAGTTTTATCTTCAATTTCTGTTAAACCCTTCCAATGTGTGATTGTCAATTTTTATGCCAAGTAACCAATATGTTTCAGTATACTCTATTTGCGTACCTGTCAATGTTTCTATGAAAGGAAGAACTTGTGTAACTTTCATCTGTTTAGCAAACAGATGAAGCAAGTCAGACTGAATGGCATCAAACGCAGACTGCAGACACTCAAGAACAACAGGTGCCATTTTTGCATGGCGGTAAACTAGTGTCTCAAGCACAGAAATGAGTAAAAGCATTCGTAATGTTTCTATTGACATCGTTGGCATAAACTGAAAACCGATTTGGACTTAAAATGAAATCCCTGTGGCACACCTTTTCTGATGTTTAAGTGATCTGATGATGACAGACCACTGTGTGGCAGACACTGTCTACGGTTTGACAGATAATTAGAAAAGCACCTTCCAGCATTCTCTGATAAACCAACAACTGACAGCTTTCGACAAACGTATAGTTTGATCTCAAAAGCTTTAGACAGGATCATTGGAAAGAGCTGCACAGTAGGGATTGCATACAAGGCTTCAAATATGTCAGGTACAACGTTTGCAGTTGATAGATAGATAGATAGATAGATAGATAGATAGATAGATAGATAGATAGATAGATAGATAGATAGATAGATAGATAGATAGATAGATAGATAGATAGATAGATAGATAGATAGATACTCGATTTAATAAGAGAAACACAGTTTGAGGGTTAATGAAATTTATGTTTATTGTTACTTACCAGGTACTTTGAATCTAACAAACAAGCCTCATTGAAAAACATAGGCCTATTTCTCATTTATTGAGTATTTTATTGTTGTTGTTGTTAATGATTAGAAAAAAATTGCCCTAAACACTCTGGCATACTGCACACTGGTGTAAATGGTATAAAGAGAAATCATAGCATGGAATGGGCGGCTCATTATTGGTTTTCTTGCTCCTGTGTGCTGGTGTTTGAAGCCTTGGTGCTCTCTGTGATAAGGGAGCAGCCTTCAGAGCCGTCCCTCCTGTTCCCGGGTGTGTTGCAGCGTCTGCAGGCGGAGGAGGAGGCTCTGCGGGCGGGGAGGAAGCAGGCACATGTGGGCTGCTACTGGAGCCGCAGAGAAAAGGGAAAGCTCCAAGAACAGGAGAACCAAAAAGAGGAAGGAGAAGCTTCTCTGGTCTTGAAGGAAATTGCGAATTTCGTGTGTTTTGAAAGTAGAGCAGGAAACCAGGCTTTCTAAACACAAACACACACACAGAGGCAGAGGCTCTTTGGGGAACCTGTTTGCTGGGAAGAGGCGTTTTTATCAAAGTTTTCCACCGTGAGGGATTTCTATCACCGTCTCATTCAGCACCGAGGTAAGAGACGAGTCCCCGCGTCCCACTCTGGCTGTCCGGCGACGTTCTCCCGCATGACGTCGCTGCTCCGCGGCTACTTTGAAGTCAGTGACGTCTGTTCACGGACTGATTCAGGCGACCCCCACAATTACGCAATCTAACTGCTAAAAGGGAGACCTGAACAAGGACCAGGGACAATTTGGGAAAATACACGGACGGTAGACAGGGTTTAGAGAAAAAAAAAGTCTAGACTATAAAAGATGTTTTAATTTATTTCAAAATTGTGCAATTCTTCTTGAATCATAGTTTTCATTTGTATCTGACATATAAGGCAGGAAAAGAATGAAAAGCCGTTTATAACTTTATTTAAGATATCACAGCGTTTGCTGCGTGCTCGCCTGTAGCTTCTTGAGAGCACGACTGTGGTACCTACTTATATCTGAAGGCTCCATTCTGCTGTGTCGTCCTCGTCGTTCTCCTCTTGCTCTGGGTCAGACTGGCTCCAACACGTAAGGTGGAATGGAAACGTCTTCCGCTGACATTTTTAAAATAAATTTGAGAATAAAAAAGTTTCTCTTGTATTCGCCGCATCAAAATGTCGTGCACTGATTCTTGAGAGTTGGGACAAAACACGTTTTAAAAAACTATTTTTAAAAATACACACTATATCAATTAGAGTTATATGTTTCTGCAGAGAAAGGTCCTAGCTATTTGACCATGTAAACGAACAGGTTCTAAATAAAAACACATTTTTAACAAATAAACATGTTTCCCTTCAGAACTGGATTTGTGTCAACCCCGTCAGACACGCTAAAAAGTATACAATTTTAATTCTTCCAATCATACAAGAATCTGAAGTAGGCTATATTATAATAATGTTTAATTACTCTATGTAAAAAAAATACAATATATAAACTTAAGTTGTGCTTTCACACTATTTTGAAAACTCAGATTTCTAAATATTTGCGTTTTCAAACTTTGATTTTAATTTCAATATTTTAAAAACAAATTCCTTAAATAAAACATAAGAGGATGTAGATCAGATGGTCTTTTATTACAAAAACAACATAAACTGAAGGAAGAATATTTTTTCTCCCAAAAAATTAACAAAAACATACATCCCACGCTGTTGACGAAGATCTGACGGTGTTGACAAAAAATGTGTGCATTGCTGATTATTGAACAGATTTGCTCTTTGAACACTACTACTAAAACTACTTCTTGTTATTAGAGTATTTAACTTACTGTAAAGCAAACTATAATAAACACATTGCGCATACACTGTTTCTATTATAAATTACACCGTTTCCAACTATCAAAAAGAACAATAAGGGAAACAAGGGGCCCTCCTTTCCCTCTGTTTTCATCTGCCTCTCCTATACCACTTCCTGCTCTCCATCTTCTCTTCCACCTGATCTTCTCTTCCGTTCCTCCTTCGTAAGTACCCATTTACTTTAAAGTGGTGTGTGTGTGTGTGTGTGTGTGTGTGTGTGTGTGTGTGTGTGTGTGTGTGTAAGCCTTCAATATATTTTCTTTCTCATTTTGTTTCGTTGCTTTGTTAACTTCTTAAGCTCCTCTTTCAAAGTTTTTATTTCTCTTGAATGCAGTTTTCTCGTTTTATTTCTCTTCCTTTCCTGCCTGCTGTGTCTGGCATTGTATTCTTGAATATCCTGATCTTGCGGACTATCTGGTGGGGTGTGTGCCTTCAGCACTGCATCTTCATTGGATCTTTTCTCTCTGGACCTTTCCTGTGCCTCTCTCCAATACTTTCTCCAATTTCTCTTTGCCCTGTCTCCCATCTCATCTATTTCTATAACTTTTTTGTCTTTAACTCTCTTCTTACACCTTTGTCTTTCCATCTTTTGCATAGCATGCTTGCTCTCTTGGTCACTGTATAATTTTTCTCTTCTCTTTTGTTGGTACTCTCTATTTCTTCTCCTTTACTCCTCAAGTGACAATTTCTGTCCAGCCATTTTTTCCTACAATACAAATTGAAATAAAGAAAAATGTACTTGAATGAGACCATAGAATCAGATTTTTATTTACTTGATATGATTGATTGACTGATGGATGAATGGATGGACGTAAAATCCTCTAGGTGCAGTATGTAGTTTTCCAGATGTTGTGAAAATCTACACAGAGGCATTTCTCTATCTCTGTCTCGACATATATAAACAAGGTGCGATTTGCTGGGGGGGGGGATTCCCCCCCTGGTAGTGACGTCCTCTGGTCATTCGTGTTTTATCCCTGGGGGGGATACATTCCTCCCCCTTCTGATCTGAATAAGTAATATTATCAGGGGTTTAATGTTCTCCGTCGCTGTGAGGGACTTTCGTCATTTGGAAAATGAGCACAAAATGTTCTGTGTAGACTTTTTATTCAAGATTTTAAACAGAAGCTGCGCTTAACCAATGAAATCTGGCAGAGCTAGGACATTAGCCAATCAGAAGGAGAGTAGGGCGGGTCTTTGCAAAGCGGAAATCTACCAGTCTGAGGTTTATCGGTGTTCAATCATTTTAACTTTTAAAAGAAAATCTCAAACTGACCACAGATGCATGAATGAAAGTAGTTCAGTGCATAAAACAGCTGACAACAACTTCCCTCAGTAAGTGTGTCTGTTGCTGTTATGTTTTATTTGAAACTGAAAGAGTAACGCTGTAGCTCGGCTAATTTAGCATGACGCGCTTTTTTTTAAGAAGAAGAAGGAGGGTCAGAATGTGAAACGATGTCCCGGTTTGACTTAACCTGACAACAGCCAGCTGCATGTATCGCTCCGCCTAGCTCCACTCACATACATCTGGGACACGGCTCATTGAAAGTGATTTCCCCAACCAAATTTTTGGTCTGGCCAATCAGGACGCAGGGCGGGTGTTTCATGGATGTGACGTAGTGGAGAAGCCACCGTGAGATTCCAACAACAATGGCGGCTCGCATCGAGGAAGCAAGCGTTAGCATTGATGCTGCTATTTCTTCTGTGTTGTCCAATCTATCTGATATTGTTTCATTAAAAGAACATCAGAGAACGGCTCTGAAGGCTTTTGTTGGTTAAAACCATGTTTTCGCCCTTCTCCCGACCGGATTTGGCAAGTTTTGTTTTCCGGGGCGCGTACGCGGACGCGCCCCGGAGCGGTTAGCGGTTAGCGCGAACCATATTGGGAGGCCTTTAGTCCTCGACGCGGTCGGCCCGGGATCGACTCCGACCCGCGGCGCTTTGCCGCCTGTCTTCCCCCCTCTTCTTAGCTTCGGTGTGACCACTACAGTGTTTCCCGCAGGAATTTGCTTATGCGAGGCGGACCGACTCGCGGAGCGGGGGGGGGGGGGTGGACGACACCTTTTCCGCAGCCGCCTCGCCAAGATAGCGCTGCGGGAAACCTGCACTACAGCCGCAAACACATTAAAAAAAAAAAAAAAAAAGGTGTTTTTTTTTTTCCGGCGTCGGTCTCATCAGCGTCACGGGTTAGCTTCGGTGTGACTGGTTGAAATAGCACGTCGATAAAGATGACAGACAAGTGGCTTATCCAGTCATATGCAAGGAGTTTTGATAAGGCCCAGCCTTCAGTAAAGGCAATTCCTATGGCCGTGTCCCAGATGTATGTGAGTGGAGCTAGGCGGAGCGAGACATGCAGCTGGCTGTTGTCAGGTTAGGTTTGACTGGGTCTGATTCGGAAAAATTAAAAAAAAAAAAAATCATAAATATTATTCCACCTGCGCTTTTCTGTAACAAAGAATGTGGTGGAGGGGCTGTTGACCATCTCCAGCAGTCAATGAGCGAGAGGTGGGGACACAGAGTATATAGGATTGATTTATATTGAATGTTACAGTAGAGTTATTGTACAGGTGTGAAGAAGATGATGTAATGATGCAAGCTGCTGTCTTTTGAATTAGCTGCAGTTTATGGAGGGTTTTGAAATTGTAAAGTGGAAAGGTGAGTGGACTGTGGACCAGTTTGGCAAAAGTGCGAAGGAAGAACTTGCTTGATGCTGCAAATATGAAAGTTAACCAGGTGATGTTATGGATGTGGAAAGTGAAGGAGATTATGCAGAGGGCTGTCCTTGATGGTGCAAAGGCTCTGAAGCTGGAAAGTGAGAGAGATACAGGAATTATCAATGGAAATGTCAGATTTGGTTAAAGTGGACTTGTTACAATAAGCAAATGAGGTTACTAAGGTGGCATGACGTCCACGGCCCAGGAATATATGGGCTGACTAGAAAATGTTTTCAGTCAAATTGATTGTTTTTGCTTTAACCCCTGAATATTATGGATTTTTCAAAATTGATATTAATACATGTCTTATGTCCTTCACATTTGTAAATTAATTTTGTTGTTTGTATTTAAAGAGTATTATTACATTTTCTGCTCAAAGCGGTTAAAGTAAATTAATACCCACTCCTGAGTCCCGACAGTAGATGGCGCAAGTTTAAAAACAAAAGTCTAACCTACTGGATCTAGCTAGCTACCTGAAAGAGCACCTGCTAGCTAACCATTATTAATAAAACTTTGATTCATTAATACAACTTTTGAAATTATCCCCCCCTCTGGTTTTTTTTGCAAATCGCACACTGTATATAAATATATATATTAAAGTGCTGGCAAAGTTACACGTAACACAATTCTAAGCAGACCACTGCCTGCCCATTCTCTACAAGTCAGATGCGTATGGTTAAATAATGTAATGCATGCTATGTATGTGCATTTATGTGTAAATAAAACCCTGAAATATCAGTTTAACCCCTCACTATATGCACAAATAATATTATATTCGCACATTAAGAGGTTATTGGTGGTTTTGTCAACTCCGTCAGCTTACAGGTAAATTCCGTCAGCAATAGAACCTGACGGAGTTGACGTCTGATGGAGTTGACGTAAGGGTATGTATTTTCCTTCCAAAACATGTATTCTACACTGCAGCTAGGTAGTTTTTCTCAGTTGCTAGCTGTCCCAATAACCTCACTAAAATGCTTAAATTCAATCCACTACGGTTTAAAAAAAATATCTCAACAGAAATATAGTATTGACATGGTGCAGCTGTGACCATAGGAATATTGACATTGTTTGTCTAAAATATAAAAAAAATTTAAAACGTACCAGAGCATGTGTGGTAATGCTGCATTCACCACAGGCAGGGAGATGAAAAGGGGTCCTCAGAGATATAGCTGACCATGCTATTTCCTGTATTAAAGAGCTTTATGAAAACATCTGACGGAGTTGACAGAAACTGAGGACACAACTTTAATAGGCAGATTTTTATGGAAAATATTGTTTGATGTTTACTTCATGCATTGTTTTTTATATTTATACTCCCTATTTTTTATTTGATATTTATGTTTTCACTATTTTAGAGCTTTTTTAAAGTTTATTGGGATGGTTAATATTGTAACCTTTTGCTGATGACAAGTAAAATAACATGGACCTTCTAACCAAACACCATACATATAAACAAATTTTCCCCAAAAAGATAAAAAAGTTTACTCTAAAAATCCGATAGGTATATACAAATCCTTTAGATTTAACTTTTCAAGTATGTCAATAATGATGAATTTATTATTTTTTGCTATAAATTTGATTTCTCTATGTGGGACATGTTTTGTAGCCTGACATGGTCATACCCAATTCTAGTCAGAATTTGAGTCTGATACTGCTCCATAGAGCTGTGATTATGGGGCGTGTTTCAAACGAACCAGGAAAAAAATTCCTCTTCACTCAATTGGATAGACCTACAACCAATAAGAGCAACGGAGTGTGTGACGTATGTTAAGCAACGCATAGTTGTTAACGGAACTCAACGGTTAGCCTAGCATAAGAAGATGAGCGTTAACGATTTTTGCCGGTGTTGCAAAAAGAATGTAAGGATCCAAGGAGTCCTTCAACACACAAACCTGTCGATATCTTCTAGAACAGACCTAATAGAAGAATCTACACACCTCAACTCTCCAGCGGCAGCCATCGTTGTTGTAAACGAATTCCATCCAAGCGCGCTTTGGTGACGTGGTTGATTACGTTACTGTTGATCATCTGTCCATCATTGTATAAAGCCCGTCCCGACAATTTGATTGGCCCGCCAGATATTGGGCGAGCATACTCGCGTTACTATTGAGCAATGCCAGACCGAACTTCCCGACCAAAAACGTTGTGGGCGGGACTAAGTTCGGAATGGCACCCAGGCTACATGTTTCGTTCCGGCTCTCAAGAATCAGAGGCTGCTGATGATGGCTTACAGGAGGGGTCTCTTGAGCTTCAACCATTGCAATTCCACTTTATATAGACCCCAGCTGAAGGATTTGATTGTGAAAGGGAAGGATTTAAAACATAATTTTTTGCCCTTTAATGCATAGAAATGAAAAAATACTATAGTGAGGGTGTATTAATGATGCTAAAATCACAAAAAATTCTTTCAGTGCTTATTTCACCCTTATTTCCGGTATAAACCTAAACATTAACCATTTTTCCAACACTGTGAAGCGGGAGCTGCAGCTGTAATCATTTCCACGGTACACATTTTCATTCTCATATCAGCTCAGGGCAAACAAATAGTGTTGCACTGGGGGCTTGATGAAATGTGCAATTAGAAGAGGGAAAGACAGGCTGCTGGCGTGGACCATGACCCTGTCAGAGTAAACACTGGGACTGTTTGTCCTTCATAGGTCGGGGACAGAATGTGGCGGTTGGTCCTTCCACTGATCTGCACCAGCTTCTACCTACAGGTGGGTGTCTAAAACTGGCCTCAACTGGCACATTTTCTAGAGATCAAGTATACCGTGTGTACAGTTCTATCAATCCTCAGTGACCTTAGTTGATTATGGTTTCAAACACCCGTCCTCCTATGTGCTCCAGGTTTTAAAAGTGGGATTTTTAGTGCTGAAAAAGGAAAGGAACAAAAATCACCAGCATTCTATGTTTGGAGCTGATGGAACACCAGGAAAAGAAAATCAAGCATGGTTGTTTTGCTATAGATGAGTTTATTATAGTTACAGGGCAGCAACCACCATGTGGAGCCGATTGAATTCTACTGAGAAATATAATCTAAAACCCTAAAGATCTAACATTTCAGACATATACTGGCATACACATACGTCCTTGTTTAAAATGCAACTGAAAACCGTGCCTTGACTTTCATTCATTTTCAACCCTTTCTAAGGCCTAACTCTGACCATCACCAGTATATACCTAACCCCAAACCTAATTGACAACCTAGTCGTAAACCTATCCCCGAAAAAAAATGTCCTCGATCTACATCAAAGTCCTAATTTTGGTGGTAAAAGAGGGAAATTCTGTTCTTACTCAGCTGCAAGTACATTCAAACACTCTCACACAGATATACGTGGAACAACAAAGCCAGAGTTGCAAAGATTTGGTGGATCTTTTATATAAAATCCAAACATACGCTCCAAAAAATCTCTGTCAACAACAAATGTTCAAGTCATCAACAGTCGCCTTCATCAATTGCATCATCTACGATCATGGCTAGACAGGACCTCAAGCTATTCTGCTAACATTGGAGCCTCCGTTGCTGCTGCTGAACTGCAGCCTGTTGAGTACACAGTGTGCAAACTACCTGATCCAAACTAACACAGACTCGTCCATAAAAGTGCCACCTTGTTCTCTAAATGGTGATCCCACTGGCCACTATCAGCCAAATCCTCGCTCTAAATCACATGCATATTTAGTGTTTCTTTAATCCATCAAATTATATTTTGCTTGAGTAAATTGCATCTATACACCTGTGCATTTTCCAGCTGTACTACACACACAAACGTGCACACACACACTTAAACACAAACGGACAGCATAGCAAAATAAATGTTCGGATATGAGGCTCTTAAAGTTGCTGTAGATCGTTGGTCTTTAATCACGCCGAGTTGCCGCTTTATTGCGAGGCATTGCAGAGGGTCAGGCTCTGCTCAGTCCGGCATTATTTACAATCGAGGTATGAATTAAGCAAACCGGCATTATGATAGATCTGCAATACTGTCGCTAGATGTCGTCACGTCTGTTTATATTTCTTTGATCGCGGCTGAGAAGGGATTATTTTTTGGCTCAAAAAGGACCATCAAAACATGATCAAGATGGAGGCTTGGTGTATATGATCTTATTTTATCATGATCAAACGGTTTTTGGTCTTTTTTATAAGCACATTACGTGGCTATATACCTTTAAGATATACTTCAGTTTTAGTTTTTTAAAACGAATTTGTCTATTAACTTGTGAGCAGTCTGAAAAACTGGAATACGCAGTTGCTTGGTCCTGAATTCTCTAAATTAATGTATCCTTTCTCTCTGCAGCCAACTACTGGTCACCAAATATGCCAGTTGTCGGGACAAATAGCCAACTGCGCTTCAAGGAACCTCCACTGGGTCCCAGCTCTGCCTCTGGACACCATCCATTTATATTTGGATAGAAATTACATCAGTGAGATCAACAGAACATCCTTCAGAGACTTGGAGGAACTCCAGAGATTAGACCTGGGAAGCCAACATGTAGTCGTCACCATCAGGAACGACTCTTTCCTGAGGCAGAGAAAGTTGACCGTGCTGATTCTTGGACAGAATGTAGGTCTTAAACTGGAACCGCAGGCATTCGCCGGGCTGGTCAGTTTAGGAGACCTCTGGCTGGATTACTGCTCTCTGAACGACTCCATACTGAAAGAAAGCTATCTAGAACCGCTTGTGTCGTTGCAAGGGCTCAACCTCTCCTGGAACAACATAGAGGCACTTCAACCCGGCCTGTTCTTTTTGAATCTCACAAAGTTTTCACAGTTAATTCTTAAACTGAACTCCCTCAAGAAAATATGTGAGGAGGACTTAGTTGGCTTCAGGGGGAAATCTTTTCACCTCCTCGACTTGTCGTCCAACAGCTTCTTCCGATCTGAAGTTGACTGGGCGAGCTGTGGAAACCCTTTCAAAGGGATGGCCTTCAACGGGCTCGATATCTCAAGCAGTGGAATGAATTTGGAGAAATTAACGCTGTTTTTCAGAGCTATCAGGGGGACTCCAATTGCTCATCTCAAATGTTCTGGAAGTCTTGGAAAAGACTTTTCCTATAAAAACATTGAAGATCCAGATAAAGACACATTCCAAGGCCTTGAGAACAGCTCGGTCAACAATTTTGATCTCTCAGGCAACAGGATTTTTGCTTTAAAGACTGGCGTCTTTAGGGCTCTGAAAGATGCAAAGATGATCGATGTCTCCAGGAATAAAATAAATGTAATTGAGAAAAATGCCTTTATTGGTCTGCAGACCAATTTACTGCGTCTCAACCTGTCATCCAATTTGTTAGGGGAAATCCTCTCCCAAACGTTCAGCGGTCTGACAGAACTTCTTATTTTGGACTTGTCTAACAACCACATTGGTGTGCTGGAACACAATGCCTTCAGGGGTCTTCCCCAATTACAACATTTATACCTAACAGGAAATTCTCTGCGACACATGGAGTCTCCCGCGCCGCTGCCTGACTTAAATTTCCTCCTCCTGATAGACAATAAGTTGAATTCCATCAGCGACCTCACCAGCTCGTGGAACAACAGCGTCTATTTAGACATTTCAGGGAACAGGTTCACAAACCTGGAGGACGTTTATGTCGTTCTGACTCATTTCAAGCGTCTGCGGTACTTTTTTTATGGGGGCAACTCCATTTTGTGGTGCACAATAAATCAGGGTGTCTCCATGCCTCGTGATAATAGTTTGGAAGTGTTGGACCTTCACGCCTGTTCCCTGCAGATTGCTTGGGCCCAGGGGAAGTGTGTTGACATATTTGATCATTTGCAGAACCTGCTTGGTTTAAATATCAGCCTCAACGCCCTGATGGCCCTCCCTCATGGGATCTTCAGGGGTCTCACGTCAATCCAAGAAATCGACCTTTCAACCAATGCCCTTACCTCTCTGGAGACCAATGTTTTCCCAGCAAGCCTGAAATGGCTCGATCTCTCAAACAACTTTCTAGTCTCTCCCGACCCGATGACCTTCTACTCGCTCAGTTTCCTCAAACTGTCAGAAAACCGGTTTCACTGTGATTGTACTCTGGAGGGTTTCCTCAAGTGGCTGTACACGACCAATGTGACCTTCCTGAGCCAAGCTGAGCAGCTCAGATGTGAGTTCCCAGCTTCTGTCCACAACCTCCCCCTGCTGGAGTTCGCCACCATCATGGAGCCGTGTGAGGACGAGGAGGAGGCAGTCCAGGCTCTTCAGTTTGCTCTTTTCGTCTGCTCTGCCCTCCTCGTCTTCAGCCTCACACTTGGCGGGATTACGTATGCCCGCCTCAGGGGGCAAATATTTATCATCTACAGAAAGATAGTCAACAGGGTTCTGGAGGGCCCCAAACCGCCAGCCCATGAGGACGGCTGGCAGTACGATGCCTTCCTGTGCTTCAGCAACAACGACTACAGATGGGTGGAGGCCGCGTTGCTGAAGAAGCTGGATAAAGAGTTTTCAGAAGAGAACCTGTTCCGCTGTTGCTTCGAAGCCAGAGACTTCCTGCCAGGGGGGGACCACCTCTCGAACATCAGGGATGTCATCTGGAGCAGCAGGAAGACCTTGTGCATCGTCTCCAAGGAGTTTCTTAAAGGTGCTGTTTAATGTGCAATTAGAATTGGGGGGAATGGGGGCTACATGTTAAACCTTCTGTAGCACTTTGTTAACGTCCAAGAAATAAACAAATCCGCCACTGCTCTGTCAACGTCACACCCACATCAGACTTTTAATGTTGGAGACAGATTCCAGAGAGAGCCCTCAGCTCTATGTTCTCACTTTAATCCAGCTGTTTGGGTAAAAGCTCATAAGGACTCCCATTCTCTCGTTCTTAAACCCAGCCCAGATGGTTACTGCCCTTGTTTACGCTAAAAGAAATCCAGGTGGCATAACCCCAGATATTAAAAAAGAGCTAACAGATTTTTCCATGTGATAACAAGAAAAGCTTACAGTATATCCAAAGAGACAAATGCACAAATCCTTCATTAATTGTGATTTTTATTTCAGAAACAATGAAAACAAGAAATTTCATCTTTTGTTCCATCAGTAAACCAGACCCCCTACATCAGTCTCGTTTTCCAGACAGCAGCATGCTTGTTACCACGGTCCGGCTGTTGTTCCTCTGTCGTTTTTGGTTCTGTTCATATGAGTGGAGACATTTTTGCCTCTTTGCAGACGGCTGGTGCTTGGAGGCGTTCACTTTAGCCCAGGGCCGCATGCTGGAGGAGCTGACCAACGTCCTGATTATGCTGGTGGTGGGGAAGGTGTGTATATGAAGCTGGCTTTGGTCCTGTTAAATTGGGTTAATAAAAAACACTTGCTCACAACATACTTATAGATGTGTATCTCCATAAATTATTGTTACCAGATTGATCTATAACAGTCATTTATTTCAAAAAGTGAAACTCATGTAGAATTACTGCACAGAGTAATATAATATGCTTCAAGCGTTTATCTTTTTTTACAGCTAAACACAAAATTCTGTGTCTCAGAAAACTAGAAAATCAAAAATATTCAAAACAAAAATATTTTATACATAAATGTGTACCTACTAGAAAGTGTATAACTGTACTGTACAGTATTTGAACTCGTACTCTTATTGCTTGAATTCCTCCATCTGCCTCAGGATGCCTCCCTGCCACCCTGCAGGCTGAACCACAGGCAGAACTCTGGTGTTTCAGCCTGTGGTTCTTCTGAGGTGTAATGAAAGCCCAGGTTCCTTTGATAGCGGCCCTTTAGGTCATCCGCATCGTCGGCTCTGGCGTCTCTCACCTTCCTGTTCATAAGGCTCTGTTTTTCAGTGGTTTCCGTTATATCTTTCTGAAAGGACTTTTTTATGTGAACATGAATACCTTCAACTCAGAAATATTCCCTCTGAGTTATGGTGTGCCCCAAGGCTCAATTATGAGTCCTGCCTTGTCTGCGCTGAGTGGGCCCAGAGAAAGTGCTCTGGGCCCACTATTCTCCTATTTTAAGGCCAATGTCAAAGCCATGGTGTTTATCTTAATGGTATCCCCGAAACTGTGGAGGCAGATAAGTGCAGTGGTCCAACTTAGCTTTTTCCATCTCAGACAGCTTGCTAAGGTGAAGCCATACCTTCCACCTTACATTTGTCTCCAAATAAAATGCAAACTTTACTTTTATCTGAAAAGATGACTTTGGACCACCGAGGGTCATTCCAGTTATTTTTCTCCTTAGCCCAGGTCGGATGGTTCTGACGTCTGGGGTTCAGGAGTGAACGGATGACATTCTTTACCTTTTTTTTTTCTACCACAGATTTTCCACCCACCCAATTTTCCAACAACAGGTTTGGACATGGGTTCTGATCTGATCATGAATCGTTTACAGCCTCCCAGATGCTAAGTTACACTTGCGCACGCCTTAGCTACTTTGAGATGCTGCTGTACTATCGTGCATACTGCATATTATCTTATATTATTGTAAACATGTCATATTATCAATGATTGTGCAATATTTACACTGGTGTTTGTTTTTTACTTTAGTCTTTGCCATTTCTAATAAAACTCATCCACTGTTGCTTTAGAACTAACTTCGGATTAGTTCAGCTTATTTCCCCCCCTTACTACTAATTTTGTACAGCTCTGTGTCTTTGCCACCATCACGCCCGAATTTCCCCATTGTGGGACGATAAAGGATTTCTTATCTTACCTGTTACAGCACTCTGTGATCACCCAGCTTTTTAGTGGTAACCTTTTGTGGCTTACTCTCATTCTGTAGTGTGTCAGTGAGTGTCAGCTTGACAGCTGTGAAATCGGCTGTATCAAAAATCTTATTTAGTTTTTTTAATGCAATAATCAAAATGTTTAGGAAACTGGATGTTGTGTTTCCTGTCAGTGACAATAACAGAAATAAATGTTTTAAATGGATGACTTTGAGTAATGAATAATATCTAACTGATACGTTTGACTTCTATTTAACAAACGTTTCATACTTTCTCACTGAAGTGCGCTTGCATCTCCCGTTGTGAGATGTCTGAATGGTGCTGCTGCCATCTGACTGACCGCCTGCTTGTTACAACCCTGAAGGTCGCTCACTACCAGCTGATGACGTGCAATGCAGTCAGAGCCTTTGTCCAGAGGAGGGAGTACCTCACCTGGCCCGAGGACCCTCAGGACCTGCAGTGGTTCTACGAGCGGCTTGTCTCGCTGATTATCAGAGATACCAAGGTGAAGAAGTTTCCCGTGGACAAGCCGGAGTCTGTGCAGCCTGAAGGTGGACCTCCTGCCAAGGACGAGCTTCCGCTTAGGAACATCACAATCGCTGCCAACTGAACTCGGCGCTCAGCGTTAAGAAAAGTCCAATAATGTGAAGGTAAGTTCTTGGCTCTCTTACGTTTAAGATAGCAACCTTTGTCAAACCTAAACCCCTTACTGAATTAATCCTACCATTAAATGAAGCTAAAATCAGGGTTAAGTCAAGACCGCAAAGCTTGAGCTCAACATATGAAGACCTTAACAGACATTAATTCAGCTTGTTTTTGTATTTTATCCAACAGGGATGCCTTCCTGAGCCAATGAAGCCCACCTCTACTCAACACGCACTATGTACTTCAGTTCAACTTGATTTGTATAGCACATTTTAGCAGCAAGGCAGTTCAAAGTGCTTTAATGTAAAGACTACTGAATTTTGTGCAACAGTAAGTTTAATTTTCTGAATTATGTGTCAGAGCTTTCCCAATCACATTTTCTGTGAATAAAATGCAATTTAGTTCAATTTTACAGGTTATCTTTGTTTTGGAATAAACAAAAACATGTTGAAAAGATGATTCATGTGTTAAATTACAAATACAATTGAAATTTCCCTAAATGAAAGGAATTTTGTACCACAGCCAGACAATTAGCATTTCCTGTTTCAAAGGCTTTTAGAGAGAATTACAGCAGGTTCCTGCAAAGCATCACTATTTACAGAATAGAGCTTTTAGCCAGACCTGGCATCCTGTCATCACCTTTAGGACCAAAAGGTGATCTTCAAACAGGGCCACTCCCTGTTAGAAGACTGACTACAGGTCTACCGTCAGTTACATTTCCGTGATGCCAGAGTTGCAACGTCTTCATCCCAGATCCATTTAGTAGAGACAGCTTTGTTCATCCGAAGTTCTTTTGGGTATCCTTGTTTATTCGTGAGTGTATCAGTGAGCCCACACATGAAAGGTCTCAGGAGGCCTTGCTGCCCTCACAACAGACAGGACAGAGGTCCTAAACAATCTGGAAAGGTCCTCCTCTGAAAAGACCTTTGTCCCTTTCCTCAGCAGTTGAAACCTGGAACTTTTTGTAAAGCATCAGTCTTTTTTGTTTTTCTTAAATGTTGTCTTTGCTGCCCTTCTGGACAGGAGGAAAGTCTCTAAAAGATGTTTCCCTGGAGGTCACCATGTTTGACTTTGAGGAGAATGCAAAAAGTGCCACAATTAAGCATTAAATTAATAAGCTATTAGTCGTTCAAGGCATATTGAAAAAAATAAGGGGACATAAATACCATGAATTAAAAATGCAGTTAATCAAATCTGTCATTCATTGAATGAAATAATTACCTGCAGTGTCTATTATTTATAATATAATTCATTACACTGTAAAATCCTGTAAATATTTCAGCATGTAATGAATTATTTGATAGTTCCTGTGCTGCTGTGCTCCAAGCAATCACCTTTGCTGTCCCAGACCCTCAGATCTGTCTGGTTAACCTGGACTATAAGCACAGAGTAACTTTGATTGGAAAGGCTGATAGATAAAATAAATTTCCATATATATATATATATATATATATATATATATATATATATACACAAACACATTTTTGCTTCATGTTAGAATTGTACAAATACATAAATAGTTTATTACATTATGGCACATTTAATCCTCCTTGGGCACAGGTTTTTGGTTACAATGATTTTTTGGGTAACTTACTTTCTCCTGATGCAGCACCACCGCTGCCACCATCATACCTGGAGTAGTGAAGCTTGTAAGAAGGGTTAGTCCAGTGGATGATGATTTTCTTCAGTATTTTAGCCACTAGATGGCAGAAGCTGCCTCTTTAAGCGTTCCTTGTGGGATCTGAGTGAAATCTGCCATGCTGTTGGTTTTATGGAGCTTTCTGATCATTTAATCGTTTAATCTGATTCAGATAATGACCATGGTAAATCCACACCATCATGTCAGAGAGAAAAACTGCCTCAGTACTCAGCGCTGTTGGACAGTGGGACTGGGGTGAAGCTGAAGGGGTCAGCCGGTTTCCTTCCAGTCCAGATCCATCTGAAAACACGAAGCTACTGGGTAGTGGGAAGCTTCCGGCCCTTTGGCCCCGGTCGCCTGTATCCTCTCAGCTTTTATGAGCCAGCTGCTCTGAACATTAATAGGGCGAGTCTGTGGACTCGGACTACTTATACACTGAGGACAGTCCATTAATGTGAACACATGCAAACCCAAACATCTGTCCAGACTGCTGCTCTAGAGCAGTCGTTTCTGGTCTCTAGTGAAAGTGAGGCTCATTGAAAGATAAAGTGCTCAAAGATTATTTGCGCTTGTCAAGAGGCAAATGCCAACACGGAGCACAGTGAAAATCTTGCATCCATCGGTAGTGAGGCCCTACCAAACAGAACCTTGAACCCGAACCACTGGGTGGCTGTGTAACGCAGATGGCTTCTCAGTCCAATCAAAGCAACGAAGGCCGACAGCTTTTAACTGCAGTTCCAGAGGGCTGTGGAGCCCCACACTGTCTTTAGTAAGAACTATGGAAAACAGTTTGAATTTCCAGATATTATACCTTATTCTATAATCTGAAAGAAAAAGATGAAAGGCTTTTTACACTGATTTATACATAGACAAGGATCAGTTTGCCATATCACAGCTTTACTTACTGTCTGGCTCAACAGTGAAACACTCATCCATCCATCGTCTATACCTCCTTATCCTAGTGTGTGAGGCAGCAGGTCCTGTGTGTCCATCAGAGATACAAATGGTCATACACACACACGCATACTCCAGGCAGAAGGACCCCAGACTGGGATTTGAACCCTTGGTCTTCTAGCTACAAGGCACCAGAGCTTGCAACTGTTCCAACGTGCAGCACATTTATAACATACTCAGCCAGAAAAGGTACCTTCTACAGATGTTTTGACCCACAGATCTTTTTACTACTGGCTTTTAAACTGAACTCAAGATCCTTTCAACTGACTCTGATTCAGATGCCAAACAAAGCATTGAAATAATTTCTTTGGTCATTTTCTGGAACAAAGATTTCACAAACTGGGATTTAAAAGATCTGCATCTACTCCATGATGTTCCAATCCAGGTGTTTTTCTAAGTATCATAGATTTCAACTAGTTTAAGTTTCTCTAAATGCCAACAAAAAGCACAACAGGCCATAAGGCACTGCCAACGTGGGAACCAGCTGCAGGCCTGCATTTCATCATTTGTGAGATTTGGGGGGGGGGGGAACTAACAAAATTAGATAATAAAAAACAACTACAGTATCGGTTTGTCTTGCACTGATATGTCCACAAAGATGAAAAAGGTACAGAAAATTCCTAATCTTGGAAAAGTAGGGAATTTTGAAATGGAAAATCTGTAGGATTCCCATGGACAAAGAAAAAGCCATGCGTTATAGAAATAATGGAAAAGTGATGTGTGTTTGGAAACTAAAACGGACCCAGATGCAGCAAATTTATTTTATATATTACTCAGACATGTCAAATTAAAAGTCTGCTGTGGCCTATCATCCACAGGTAGACCCAATAATAAATGGACTTCAGGCTCTAAATGTTATTGGTTTTTCATTCTTAAACAGGGGTACCAAAACTCACTTCTGGAGTGAGACTGAAACTTTTCCTCCATTTCTCACGCTACCCAGATAAATCTCACACCAAATAAGGAACCCGCCTGCAGTGAAAGCCAAAGTCCCCCTCCACAGTGACGGTTGTGATCAGTCACCCTGAACCCAGTGGTAATGAACTAGTCCTCTCTCAGGTCAGATCTCTGCAGCTCTTGGTTCTGTTGCCTCAGCACCACCGTGTTTCAGCTGGATCACACAGCTGTAGGATCACTCTCTTGTTAAGGCCATTGCTCCTCTGACTCAGTCTGGGTATCTGACACATCCTCCAGTTTACAATAACCTCCTTGGTTCCATCAGCAAGTCGTATCCATATTTTCCAGGATACCCATGTGTCTGGCAGCAGTCAGTAGCTTGCAGTGTTAAAAGGAAGCATTAAAGTATCTCAAGAGGGCTTCCGATGTTCGAGAGCAGATAAACATATGGACACAATGGCATCAGTTCCTTAAAGTAAACCACACAGTACTGGCCACGCAGATTGTTTGACTCTTTTCATGACCAAGTGAGGTACCATGGCATAATGGAGTCTGATTGGCTGCTAACTGTTCTGCTGTAAACCCGACAGAAAACCTAAGGAGTGTCTGGAGGAAGGTGAGAGGCAGCTATCAAAGCAGCCTGGGCTTTCTGGGCACCTCAGCAGAATCCCAGGCTGATCCCCTCCATGCCATGCTACATTGATGCAGTAATTCTTCTAAAAAAATAAGTCCAATCAAGCAAAGATGCAGACTCTGAAAGCACATGGATATGCTTTACTTTTGGATGACTGGCACAACTCTTTTTTTTTTCTTAACTGTAAATTCCAGTGTGTAGGTGCCTCTCTGTGATTGGCGGATCCAGAAGACGGATGAATGCGGATTGGTTACCTTGCTGCAGATTGCCAGTCACTCCTCCTCTGCTCCTCCCTACCAGCCAGACCTTTGCAGATGTTGGGTGTCTTTGTGGACACCCAACATCTGTACACCACGCTGAGGTGCTGAGGGTGGGTGCCTTTTCATTTTATCCTGGTTTTCTCATGTTCATTTGAAGTTAGGGAGGCAAGTCGCTGTCATTTTGTATATTTACATGTTAGTTTGGTTAAAAGTTCAGTCAATTTGGCTTAAAGCTCACCCTGAAGCTACACCCGATTCCCTCCCTTCTCAGTGCTAAACCAAAACACTTTGTAAATAAATTATTGTGAAGTGTGTAAACTGCTGCTCCTTGAGGTCTGACGAGGATGGATCACCTTTATATTGTTGTCTGGCCACCCCTAGACAGGCCATACGCCGTCATTTCTGTATCAACAATTCCTTTTCATTGGTCTTATGTAATATTTAAAATGTTCTGAAAAACTGAATTTTGAATTTTCCTGAATTGTAAGGAACATATCTTCAACACATATGCAGAAATAAACATAAAAAAGTGTTGCTCCATGTGGAATAAATCTAGGTTTGTTTCACAGTCTGAATTGAAATAGTGAAATAAGCTCACTTGTCTGTTTCCTTCTCATTTATCGCCATGCAGCTGTGCATGGCTTCCTGTGCCTCCAGTGGCGCAGTCAGGAGGCCAACTGTCCACATTCTGCTTCAGGAAGCCTCAGTTTAATCCTTGGCAGTTTGCTTACAGCCAGACATCCACCGTTTCAGACCATGCAGTTTGCTACAGAAATGTAACGCTTCACCATTAATCTCATATATATATGGATGTTGTGAAGCTTCACTAACCAACAAGGAAGTCAACCCAAAATGAGGCTGAAGATACAGCTAAAATGATCTGTACAACACCAATTAATTACCAAGCTTCTCAACTGCCCTGAAAATTAAACGCTACTCTGATCGTGAATCTGGATCTCCACCAGAACGTAATTTGAAAATTGGAAGCAAATGTTTACCCAGTAAACAAGCCCTGGAGCTCGGCGGCGGCCTCCTCGCAGCTATTTCAGGCCTGTGGGTCCCAGTCAGACCAGATACGCGCGTGCTGTGGAGAGATCCTCCCTCGCAGGGCAGTGTCATAAACTCTGCTCCACGGCCACAGCTAATATTTGAGCTCTGTTTAAGCAAAAATAATTACAGGCATGCTCATGCAAGGAACCTCCAGAGAAGGGCATTCGTCTTCACTGGCGTGACTGAGACTGTCGGAGGCAGAGCTGTTTGGGCCCAAATTAGATGTTTCCTTCAGGAGGCATCGAGCAAGCCCAGCGTGGGGGTGTTAACGTCTGTCATGCGTTTTCTGGGAGCTGTTGTGTGTGTAAGTTTGTTTTGGGGTTGAGGGCGTGATGGCGAATTAGAGCAAACTGTCAGAAAAAGCACAAGCAGTACTTTTCCTTTCTTCCTCCACTGCTGAAGGGAGCGGACCACAGGATGAGGAGCATTTCTGCCTAAGGATTTTCTTCTTTCTTCGTTCCTGCACGTGTAGCGCTGCAGCTGTTGATTATTTTTGTACTAATCGATTGCTTTTCTGATAATTCCATTAATCTAAAAAGAGATGGTCTTAGTAAATAACACATCTGAATAAACAAGCGTTTTGAACTTGAAGAAACAACCATTTATTGCACATTTTAAATGCGCTGCAATTGTGCCGTGCCACCGGAAAGCCAGCCAACAAGTCGGCAGAGCACAAACGGATATAACAGAAGAACGCCTTAAATTTCTGAGAACATTAGTGTCAGGGTTCCCTGTGTATCTGTGCCCTATTCTGCTCCGCAGGTGGTTCTAGCTGGCGAGGGGTGTGGCCCACACCTGCGATTCATTTGGAGCGGCTTCTTAAGCAGAGCACCGACAGATGGAAGACGCCAGAATGTTAAACCAGTCGTGTTTTTGTGCTTGGAAGCACTTACCTCTTGACACTCTGTCCGGAGAATCCCACCCGCAGCATCACAAGGCTCAGATCTTGCTCTGGCGACTCCCCCCTTGCTCCCTGGATGTTACCCAGCCGGGCTTGTGGTTCCCCTCCCGGATGCTGCTGGTTCCTCCCTTCATTCAAGTTAATCCAATCTGTCAACCCGCTCAGCAGAAGCTCGCTCTGGGTCCCTCGCCAGTTCCACCTGCTGCCCTCCAGCCGCTAGCCACTAACCAACAGGGGTAGGATCACAGGGTCCTCTTGCCGCTACTTCCTCCCGGTCAGGTCCGCCAGCTGAGTGGTAAGCTGCGCAGGTTCTTGTATTTCCTTGGTTCGTTCAATCGTAGTCATTTTTCTTTCCTTTCCCACAGTACCTCCCGCTCGACGCTCACACCTCTCCTTCGGTGTCTCGTCGTTGTATCCCAGCAGTTGATTCCTTCAATAAAACATCTTAAAACTTGTGCCTGGCCTCCCGCTCGTATCCGCATATGGGCAAAACAATTGAAAACCATGACAGAGGAACCTTCTGGCCAACAAAGTCCAGCGGATACGTCGCGGCGGCAGGCTGGCCGCGCAACAGGAACAGCTGCAGTCACTGGGGTTTAGCAGTAAATTCAACGCAGAGGAACAACTCCAGGTACTCACCGCCCAGCTTAGCCAGCTCACTGCCTCGCTTGCCGCGGCAACCCAGCCTGTCACTCAAGCTCCTGACACCCCGCCTACCTGCAGCGCAAAGCGCGGAGGACAGCAGTTTGGCCCGCCTCCCGGAGACACGTCACCGTGTCCGGAGAAACTTTTCCGGGTGACAGCGGGGATTGCGGAGGTTTTTTATTCCAGTGTAAACTAGTTTTTAATCGTTCTCCCCACAACATTTGCTTCAGATCAAGTTAAGATCTCCTATATATTACGACTCTTAACGGGGCCAAGCCTTCAGATGGGCAGAAGGCCCGTTTCCCTGACTGTGACTCGTTGGCTGCTCTTTTCAGGACTTTATTACAGACTTTAAGACGGTGTTTTCGGCAGAGTTAGACACCGATCAGCAAGTCTCGAGTCCTTCTCGGTTTAAAACAGCTCGGTCGACGTGTGTCAGACTTCTCCATCGAGTTTCGCACCGTGGCAGCAGCAGCAGGTTGGGAGGGCAAGCCCTTAAAGGCAGCATTCTTTCAGGCTCTGGATGAGGGTCTAAAGGATGAATTGGCCCGGGTTAAGGATCCCAGCACGTTCGAGGAGCTGGTGACTTTAGCTATTCGTCTCGACTCCCGGCTACGTAGTCGAAACCGGGCTCGTTCGGACAGACCGTTACGGTCTTTTGGACCCCCGGCACATACGAACGGTTCTCAACGACGGGAGGTTACTCCTCCACCTGAGCCCATGCAGTTGGGACGGGTCAGTCTGACTAGCGACGAGCGCCAGCAGCGCTTCTCCAATAACCTGTGCCTCTACTGCGGAGGCGAGGGTCATTTTGTCAGGGAGTGCCCGGTGCGGCCAAAAGACCGGGTCCGCCGTCAGTAGCGGGAAGGACGGCGGACCGGTGTTCGATTCCCACCCCCAACATGAGTGACAGCCAGCCGTCCTCGCGTTTTTGTTTACCTGTTACACTAGTCTTTAATCAGGATAGTATTAGTGTGTCGGCTCTCGTAGATTCCGGCTCCGATTTTAATTTAATCGACCTAGAGATGGTCGAACCGCTCCGTTTACCTACTAAACCATTATCGGAGCCACTCCAGGTTTCCTCCTTAGATGGGCTAAGACTGACTTTGATCACCCCGCCGGACTGAGCTTCTGGAAAGTGACAGTATCAGGCAATCATCGGGAACAGCTCTCGTTCTTTGTCTTTCCCGTAAAGCGTTCGCCAGTGGTTTTGGGTTTAGCCTGGTTAGCCGTTCACAACCCGCAATTTAAATTGGGCTGAATCAAGGCTCGAGTCGTGGTCCCACTGCCTGCCACTCTCGGTGATTGCAGTCTGCGCTCCCGGTTTCCCACGCCCCGAGTTCCATCTCGGGTCCTGTGGATGTTAGTGATCTTTCTCGCGTCCCGGGTTGTTTACCACGATCTGCGAGAAGTATTTAGCAAGAGTCGGGCTAGCTCTCTACCCCCGCACCGTCCTTATGACTGCGCCATCGACTTGCTGCCCGGGGCCCCTCTACCAGCCAGTCGCCTTTACAACTTCTCGAGGTCTGAGCATCAAGCGCTCGAGCGTTATATAAGAGAGTCCCCTTTCAGCGGATTACTCCGCCCCGTCGTCCTCACCTTTGGGGCTGGCTTCTTTTTTTGTGGGAAAAAAGGATGGGTTCCCTCCGACCTTGCATGATTACCGGGGACTAAACCAAATAACCATTAAGAACAAGTATCCACTTCCTCTGTTATCTTCTGTGCTTGAACCAGTCCAGGACGCGGTCATCCTCACCAAACTCGACCTGCGCAATGCTTACCATTTAGTTCGTATTAGGCAAGGAGACGAGTGGAAGACAGCCTTTAAGACCCCGCTAGGTCACTTTGAGTATCTAGTAATGCCTTTTGGTTTGTGTAATGCCCCGGCTGTGGTTTCAAGCCTTAGTAAACGATGTCCTTCGCGACTTTCTTCTAAACGTCTTTGTTTTCGTCTATTTGGACGACATTTTGATTTATTCAAGCGATCTTGAGCAGACACAAACAGCATGTTCGCTTAGTCCTGCAACGCCTCTTAGAGAACCGCTTATTCGTTAAAGCGGAGAAATGCGATTTTCATCAAGCTTGTTTCCTTCCTCGGTTTGATTTTTAGAAGGCGGACGAGTCAGATCAGACCCTGAAAAGATCAAGGCGGTCGTAGAGTGGCCAACCCCAGAGTCCCAAACAACTCCAGCGGTTTCTTGGGTTTCGTCAATTTTTAACCGGCGTTTCATTAGAAATTATAGCCAGATTGCCTCGCCCTTGCACGCGTTAACCTCTACCAGGTCCCTACGCCTGGAGCCCTAAAGATGAGGCCGCTTTCGTTGATCTCAAGACCCGGTTTTCTCAGGCCCCCCATTCTTATTCACCCCGATCCCTCTAAACAGTTTCATCCTCGAGATTGGACGCGTCCGACACCGGGGTCGCGCGGTCTTATCTCAACAATCCAAGGTTGATAACAAGAACCCACCCCTGCGCCTTCTTTCTCGCCGGTTATCCCCAGCCGAGCAAATTACGATGTCGGCAACCGAGAACTGCTGGCCATTAAGTTAGCGTTGGAGGAGTGGCGTCACTGGTTAGAGGGATCCGAGCAGCCCGTAATCGTCTGGACAGACCACAAAAAACCTTTCATACCCGCAGTCAGCCCAATGCCTTAATCTCCGACAAGCCGCTGGTCCGTATTTTCTCTAGATTCAACCTCACTATAACCTACAGACCCGGATCCAGAAATGTGAAACCAGACGCTCTCTCTCGCCAATTTTGCCCCTCCAGAACAGGAGAGAAACCAGCACCAATCCTTCCCCCCCTCGTGCACCATTGGGGCCTTACATTGGGACCTGGAGGATCGAATCAACCAAGCCCTAAAGCTCGATCCAGACCAGGTACTGGACCCCAGGTCTTAAGTACGTACCCCGATCTGTCCGATCCCGATGTCCTACGCTGGAGCCACGATTCCAAGTTTTCCGCACCACCCCGGCATATATAGGACCCAGTCCAGGTTTCCCGCATTTTGGGTGGCCATCCTGGACCAAGGATGTCCGAGAATACGTCCTAGCCTGTCCGGTTTGCGCCCAGAACAAACCTTCGACCCAACCACCTTCCGGTCTATTACATACATCCACTTCCTATCCCCAAGCGTCCCTGGTCCATATAGCCTTGGACTTTGTTACCGGTCTTCCCACATCCCAAGGTATGTCTACCATCCTTACAGTAGTAGATCGCTTCTCCAAGTCCTGCCACCTCATTCCGATCCGAAAACTACCTAATGCTCTCCAAACAGCCCAACTCCTCATTAAACACGTGTTTCGACTCCATGGGATCCCCACAGAGATCCTCTCTGACCGGGGGCCCCAGTTTGTCTCCCAGGTCTGGCGGCACTTTTGCTTTGCTCTCGGTGCACATTACACCCTCACTTCTCTGGATATCACCCACAGCCAAACGGTCAAACCGAACGTATGAACCAGCAACTAGAAACCACCCTCCGCTGCCTCACCTCGTCATCCCCAACAGACCGGAACAAATTTTACCATGGGTTGAGTACGCCCTCAATTCTCACCTCTCGTCATCCACCGGACGTTCACCTTTTGAAGTAGCCCTAGGTTATCAACCTCCACTTCTACCCTCCGATGAACTCCAAATCCCCTTCGCTTCTGTCAACGAATACATCGCCCGCTGTCAAGATATCTGGAAAGCCACCATCTCTGCACTTTCACCACGCACCGCAGAGCAGAGCAAGAGATTCGCCGACAAACGCCGCAGAGCAGAGCAAGAGATTCGCCGACAAACGCCGCAGACCACACCGCATCACCCCTATCACCCCGGTCAGAGAGTCTGGCTGTCTTCCAGGGACGTCTTGTCAGACTCATCCGCCAAGAACTCGCTCCCCGGTTCACCGGCCCCTATATTATAGAGTCCATCATCAACCCCTCCTCCGTCCGTCTGCGTCTGCCTCCTCACTCCCGTGTGCATCCCACCTTCCATGTCTCCCAAATAAACCGGTCTTGGACAGCGACCTGTGCCCGCCTGCCGAAGCCCCTCCACCTCCCCGGATGATCGGAGGCCCCGCGTTCTCAGGGTTGTGGACGCCCGTCGTCGAGGTAAGGGCCACCAGTACCTTGTCGACTGGGAGGGTCGCAGCCCTGGGGAACGATCCTGGGTTTCCGGTTCTGCAATAACAGATAAGGACCTGCTAAGCAGGTTTTGGTCAGCGCAACCTAGCACGTCCTCGTCCGGGCCGCCAGGAGGCGGCCGTTGAGGGGGGGGTAGTGTCAGGGTTCCCTGTGTATCTGTGCCCTATTCTGCTCCGCAGGTGGTTCTAGCTGGCGAGGGGTGTGGCCCACACCTGCGACTCATTTGGAGCGGCTTCTTAAGCAGAGCACCGACAGATGGAAGACGCCAGAATGTTAAACCAGTCGTTTTTTTGTGCTTGGAAGCACTTACCTCTTGACGCTCTGTCCGGAGAATCCCACCCGCAGCATCACAAGGCTCAGATCTTGCTCTGGCGACTCCCCCCTTGCTCCCTGGATGTTACCCAGCCGGGCTTGTGGTTCCCCTCCCGGATGCTGCTGGTTCCTCCCTCATTCAAGTTAATCCATCTGTCACCCGCTCAGCCGAAGCCCGCTCTGGGTCCCTCGCCAGTTCCACCTGCTGCCCTCCAGCCGCTAGCCACTACACCAACAGGGGGTAGGATCACAGGGTCCTCTTGCCGCTACTTCTCTCCTCCCGGTCAGGTCCGCCCAGCTGAGTGGTAAGCTGCGCAGGTTCTTGTATTTCCTTGATTCGTTCAATCGTAGTCATTTTTCTTTCCTTTCCCACAGTACCTCCCGCTCGACGCTCAGACCTCTCCTTCGGCGTCTCGTCGTTGTATCCCAGCGGTTGATTCCTTCAATAAAACATCTTAAAACTTGTGCCTGGCCTCCCGCTCATATCCGCATGTGGGCAAAACAATTGAAAACCATGACAATAAGGATTCTCGTTTTATTGGAAAATGCGCAACATCTGAGTTAAAGTTATGGACAAGTCACTCGACGCTTTAAATGACCACACCAGAGGTTTTAAACCGGTAAACTAAGTTTAAACTCGGCCTGCATCTGTTGTTGTGTGTGTGCATCTTAAATGCAAAATGTTTATTTTGTAGATTTGGCTTCATTAGCCTATTGCTGAGAGGGTTATTCTTCTCAGCACATGGCATGCTTCAGAGTTTGTATACTCCAGTTAACGATTCCATGACTAAATTAGTTGACGGCTGTTTGAATAATCTATTATTCAGCCCTATTTTTAGGTCACACTCGCAATTAACAAGGTTCAGAAACCTTCATGCTGAGGTTTAGCAAGCCATTCCTAGGTCATGGAGATATACCTCTACCCAGTTCTTGGTCTGCCTTGGGTTTCTGAACTCAGCAGGACGGATCCGGTGATGCATCCAGAGGGCGTCATGATCAGAAGCTTGAACCTCGTTAACTAGCTCTTTTAGATACAGAAGCAGTGGTTGTACTGGTTGCCCTGGATGAAGGAACAAACTCATCTCTAGAGGAGCTACCCGTCAGCCCTGACTGCTTTGGCTGTGAAAGGCTCGTCTACGCTGAAGGTCAAGGCCTAAAGACGCCGACAGTCACATCTGTAAAAAGCAACGGTAAAACCCTAAAGATCCCAAACCTGACTCCCTCCTCTGTATGATTATGCCTTGAGGTCCCGTGAGTCCAGAGAAACACGAGGACTGGACAATCAAACTCCTCTGACCGATTCAGAAACTCTGAGAGTAAAAGCCTGCTCCCTGGTGCTACAGCCAAGATTAAAGCCACACTGCTCCCTCTGAATCCAAGGGTCAACAATCGGTTGGAGTATCCTTGCAAGGCTCCACACAGACACAAAATAACTTGACTTTGAAGAAAACTGAAGTCAGAGGAGCTGAGGAACTAAATGTAGATAAGACTCAAACTTCTCCTTACCCCACGACTGAATAAACTGCATGAGGAAAATGTCTGACCTGTGGAATCAGCTCAGAAAGCTAACAGTTTTCAAATGTGCACCACTGCAGCTCGTTTATCTGTAGAAAGGAGCAGAAAGAAGATGTTGTTACCGATCAGTGACCTCCACCTACTCCAGTCCATTAACAGTATCAAAGGTTTTACTCTCCGACTGCAGAGGCTGGATGAATCACACAGCCAGGTTTTGGCTGCTGCTGACCCCTGAGCTTAAGATCTTTCTGCCACATTTGACGTACCGAGACCAGGAAGAAACAAATCACGGCCAGAAAAGGTTCCTTCGAAGGATCACAGGCAATCAGGCAGCTGATTTTGGTCCAGTTTTGCCCTTTCCCGTTCTGAAGGCACAACTCATTTACAATACGACTTTGTCATAGTAGCAACCACCAGCGACGGCAGCCGGCTTGGTTCTTAATGTGTTCTGCTCCAAAGCGATATCTCTGAGTGCACTGCAAAAACAGAACCAAAAATAGCAATATTTTCTTGAAATTAGTGTGAAACCTTGAAAGCTCGCGAGATCAGGATGGTCTCACGAGGCTAGTTATGTGATGGACTATAGTTGTGAAGTTAAATGAAGATTCTGTTCAATTCATCAAGACCTGCTTTTTGGTGTTGGGTTGCGGGGGGCGGGTTCGAAGCAGGGAAGACCCTGGACAGGTGGCCAGTCCATCTCAATCTGTTCCATCTATTAACCCAACGTGGAAATAGTACACACAACCGTTTACCAGGGAAGCAGCCAACAGGCTCGTGGTGTCTCTGGAGCAGCTGCAGAGATCAGTAACTCAGGTGGGAGTAGGAAAAAGGCCATGAGAAGGCTGTTTGGCACAAGACACACAGCAAAGTATGCAGACTGCCTGGAAGACAGCTGACATGGCACCTCTCTGGAAGACAGCTGACATGGCACCTCTCTGCACCCAGGCTCCACTGTCACTGTGAAACAGAGGGACACCGTAGGGCCCGGCCCTAAACATTCAGAGATAAAATGAAGTAGTTCAGACTTCGGTTTTTTTGAGAATCTGAGGTAAGACTTGAAAATGCATGTTAATATAATATGATTGATTCTGACTTTGTAAAGTGCCTCAAGATGACATGTTTGAATTGGCGCTATATAAATAAAATTTAATTGAATTGAAATTGAATTGAATTGAAGTTAATAGATGCTCTATCCGACCTGGGCCTGAGCTCTTCTGCAAAACAATGCCACCAACATACTTCCATCAATAATTACAGCCAAAGCCGGTTCTGAAAAGTATTAACTTAGGAGGGATGAATCAAAATGCACACCACACTGTTATGTTTCTGTGTGTGGATAAGGTTGCATCGGATCAGGATGCCCCCATGGCGCCTCCCTTAGGGGGGTTTTCAAGCACGTCCCACTGGGAGGAGACCCCGGGGAAGACCCAGAACTCACTGGAAGGACCATTTAGTCTGGCCTGGGAACGCCTTGGGGAGGAGAGGGATGTCTGGTGGCAGCAGAGGGGTTATCCGACCCGATCCCGGAGAAGCAGAAGACGATGGACAGATGCTGAAACCATTTATTATCTCCGTCCCACTTTACAATTATACACTATGTAGTGTTGATCTATCACATAAGATCCCAATAAAATACGTAGAAGTCTGTGGTCGGGGTGTGAATAGTTTAGCAGGAAACTGCAGTTCAGACCCTGTTGGGTGTAGCGGTGGTGCAAAATGGCTGCTGGAGAAGTAAAATGGTCACTTTAAAGCTTTCTGTGTAAAAAGATGTAAATATTCATACAGTACATGACACTAGGGACATGAAATACATGAGTTAAGCACAAAATAAGGACAATATTCCATAGCAGAGCTGGCACACCCAGCACCTACTAGAATTGCACAGAACTGTGTCAGCCATTTTTGGGTTTTTAACCACGCATCAGCACAAGCTTTCAGAGCAGGGCGGAGTGTTCGCGGCAACAGGAGGCTCGCTGGCTTCACCTTTTGGCACGTTAAATTCTGACGCCGAGCTGCACCTCACTTTCAACGTCCTGCTGAAACAGTAGGGTCTCTTTGGGGCGGCGGGGGGCGGCCGCTCTCTTCTGGAGCTCCGTTTGCACCTTTTGGCGCTTTGCTCCCGTGTGACGGGAATACTGTTGGGCCTCTCCTGGTTGCCAGGGATTTTAGCACAATCGGCGAGTTCTGCAATTGCGTCTGTAATAATGATGGATGCAGGATTTGCTTCACAGCAGTGTTCGCTTTCCTTCATCCTGTGTTTGTCATGACGGGCGGTCTGTGCAGAGGGCTGGCACACCGGCCGTTGGGCCGTGTCGGGGCTTGGGAGCTCGCCTCCTGCTCCCCTTCAGGATTTAAAGGTTTTGTTACTTTGTCCGCAGTCTGCGGAGTAGAGCCTTGTCCGGAAGCTTTGCTGCTGTCCTGGTGTGACGCCGGTTGGACACAGTACTTTCTGAGACGGCAGGCATGGGCAGGTCCCTGCCTGGGGCCCACTGGCCTTCCCTGTGAGCAGTGATGGAACTGAGTGAGGGGGCAGTGGACGTAGTGGACACAGCAGTCCATGTGTGAGTAGGCCGGGTCCACGCTGGGCGCTAACAGGGCTGGGTTCTGTTTGATCCTGGCATTGCCTGAGAGATGGAGGAGCTGTGGGGTGGGAGGGCAGGACGGGGAGTCCCGGGAGTGCAGGGACGCGGGGCCCACTGCTGAACAAGCTGAGATGGGGGATCTACACATGTACAGTTGTAAGTGTACTGGCAACTGGGTGGGGTAGGGAGGCCGTTTTCTGGCTGTGTTCTGTCTATATCAGTGCTGCGAACATGTGGAAAAGCTGCGGTGTGGTTTGGATGAGGAGGGACTCCGTTACAGAGCCGAGAGCAAAGCTCCTCCTCCGTCTCCTCCTCCTCCTCCTCTCCGGTTTTAACTTCGGCCTTCTGGCAGGAGGCCAACGGCTCCAGCTCATAGCGCTCTGCCTCCCTGCCCCTGGCCCCCAGCTGATACTTCTCCTCGGGGGGTGGGCATGCGGGCATGTCTTCGCCAAATGCTTGGCACTGCAGCTTCTTGGGCAGAGGGATCTAACCACAGGTGCCCTGGGGCCCCAGGCAGCAGCACATGCACTGGAAGAAGAAGGTGGCAAAAGCCCAGCTTATGCACATGATGAGCATCATGAACGTGCCCAGCTGGGTGTAGGCTAGGACCGTCGACGGCATCATCATCGCCCCAGCAACAAAGGTTGTCACCGCTGCCATGGCGATGGCGGAGCCCATCCGGCTGAGGGAGAAGACCACCTTCCCCTCCCGGCCGGGTTCTGGAGCGAGCCTGAAGGCCACGCCGTAGTGGACAGCGAAGTCCACAGAGAGCCCCACGGCAACGGAGATGGTGACCGACTCCAGGACGTTCAGCTCCCAGCCCAGAAGCACCAGAGAGCCCACGGTGACAAAGATGGTGCCAGCAATAGACAGGATGGCGTACAGGCTGATTATGACGTTCCAGGTGGTCAGCAGCATGACCCTGAAAGCCACGGCCACAGACAGCGCCATGGCAATCAGCGTGCCGCCCGACAGGCTATCCTGGAGGTCGTAGAACTCCAGGTTGCTGACAAACCAGCCGTGGCTAAGACCTTCTGGGGCGAAGCGCAGCTCCTCCGTGATCCAGGCGTCCACCTAAAACATCATCATGACGACAGGGGGGACACGTTTAGTCAAAGCATGAGCATTATCACACAGGATCAAAACTTTAAAGGCCACAGGCACAACCTCACGGTAGAACTGGTACATCTTCTCATACGCCAGGGTGAAGAGGTACGTGCTCTGGAACTCCAGAACGATGGCTCTGATGGTGTCGTTGATGTCAAACCGAGGTCCGGGGGTCTTGCTGTCCAGATGGTAGCTTGTGCTTCGATCCAGCTCCATGATGGCTCTCTTGATGCACAGCTGAAACACGTCCTTCTTATAGGGAAAGTAGACTGACTACAGCAGGGGTAGACCGAGGTCTCCTCACAGTCCTGGTTCTCCATCCACTGTTACACAGACAGACAGAAGACATGCTGTAAGGCAACTCCTCAGGGATGGGCCGGTCCAATCAGAGCCTTGCAAAGCCGTCACATGATCCAAACCTTTTACATACCCACTGTATTTTATCAGAATGTTATGTTATAGACCAAAACAACGTAGTACATGTCTTTGAAGTAGAGGGAAACGGATAACTGGCTCTGTTTTTGTTTAAATAAAATCACCTCCTGTATTCGGCCTCCCTGTTTCAACACCATGTTGAAAACAATTCTTTCAGGATATGTCCCCATAGCTTTGCACATCTAGAGATTACGCTTGGCCGTCGTTCATTTTTGAAAAATATGTCAAGTTCTGTCGCACTGGATGGAGAGCATCTGACAACCAGACTTTTCAGGTCTTACCAGATCCTCGAGTGGATCCAGCTGTGGACTTGGACTGGGTCTTTCTAACACAGGAACATGCTTTGATCTGAGGTAAGAAGCTGAACTCTGTGCCAGTCTCAAGTGGTTTGCAGAGTCTGATGGGTTTTCTCTCAGAATCGTCTCATGCTTAGCTCCATCCATCTTGGAATAAACCCTGAGCAGCTTAAATGTCGCTGTTGAAGAAAAACAGCCCCGTATGATGCTGCCACCAGGGTGTCTCTTGGACTGGATGGCATGTTCAGGGTGATGTGTGATGGTGGTTCTCCCCCAACAAGAGTTTTGCATGTTAGTCAAAGCATTTCATTTTGGTTTAATCTGAGCAGAGAACCTTCTTCTATGTGTCCCTTACCTGGTTTGGGTCAAACCCTAAGCAGGATTTATTTTGGCCTTCTTTCGCCAATGGCCTCTGTTAGTTCTGCCCCAGGGCAGCTGTGGCTTCTGACATAGCTCACCACCGTCAGGGTGTGAATGTGTGTGTGAATAGGTGAATGATGTAGTGCAAAGCGCTTTGGGGTCGTGGGACTTGATAAAGCGCTGAGTACAAATGATTTGCCATTTTCTTGCAATCAACAGCCAGATTTGTGAAGTGCAAGAATAATAACTGGCCTGTTGACAGATTAGTTGACCTGAGCAGTGGATCTCAGACTGACCAAATTACGCGGTTCTCCGCGGTTCTGTCAGTTTAAGAAGATGGACAAACCTTGGTTGGTTGGGAGCACCTTCTATAACCATCAGATTCTATTTAGGGTACTAATGTAAAAGATCTGAACAAAAATGCATGAAAGGGTTTTAAGATTTTTCTTTGTATAAAACTTCCATTCCAATTCTCAATCAAGTTCTAGTCTGCAACGTTTTACTACATAAAATTCAATTTAATACATTAAAGTTTGGTTGTGAAAAAATGATGAGCTGTGGTACCGACCTGTTTGAAGGTCTCGATGAAGCAGCTGGTGAAGTCCTGATCCTCCGACTGAAAGACAAAGCTCTGGTTCCTCAGCTTCTGGCAGAAGTTAAGGATCCACAGCTGAGATGCTGGGCTGGCTATGTTGAAGCTGCTGTCCAGCATCAGCTTCCCCTAGTTCTTAGGGTTCAGGGGATCCCTGTTGTCCTCGGGTGTAACCCCCCCAGATGATGGTGATAGGCTGCGTGGGCTTGGAGCAGGCGAACAGGTTAGGCAGGTAGTGCTCACCGCGGCGGGCAGCCACATCACCATCAGGATGTAGTTGACCAAGATGGCCGTGCTGGCGTAGACGCCAAAGCAGCGGATGGCGGTGATATTGCTGACGTAGTTGCCGTAAAAGGCGGCGGCGGTGGTGAAGCTGGTGACGAACATGGAGAGGGCGGCATGGTGCAGGGTCACACTCACCGTCTCCGACAGCTCGGCGTGCTGCTTGTCGAACTTGGTGTAGTTCCACACGTCGCACAGCACAAGCGCGTCGTCTGCCCCGATCCCCACCAGGATGATGAGGGCGGTGAGGTTCATGAACGGGAAGAACTCGAAGTTAAAGACCATTCGGTACAGGAAGTAGGACACGATCAGCGAACTGATGATGGCGATTATGGTTATCAGCTTGATGAAAACCGAGCGTGTGTACACGCACATGACCAGCAGGACTATCACTATGACTATAGCGGGGTACAGCGTGTCAGTGAGCAGGTAGTCCTGAAAGAGGTCGTGTTTGATCCCAAACTCGATCCCCGTGACGGTGGTGACGCCATCTGACGAGTTCCAGTTCTCAAAGTTGTCCAGATAAATGTTCATCATGGACTCTCCTTTCTCTGTGGGCAAGAACAACATGCTGTACCTGAGCACGGGAGGATGCTCCAGGCTCTTTGGGCTCAGGAAGTCTTTGTCCACCAGGAAATGGAGGATCTGGAAGACGGCGTCGTACTTGGTGCACTTGCGGGGCACGCTGGCACATTTCAGCTGATCTTTGCGCCACAGCGCCATGTCCCAGCAGTCGGGTACGAGGGTGCCGTTGTGGTAGTACTTGGCGCACGAGCGCAGGGTCTTGAGTGTGTGCGACACGTCCCACTCTGTGATCTTCTGGCAGGATGACTTGTTGGTGAGGACGGCTATGTAGTTACCCAGAGTCCAGCTTGGACAACAGGAGACGTTATTGGTGCGCTGGAAGAGATTCAGGTAATCGCGGTGGGAGCGCACCTGTGGAACACACAAAGAATAAAAACAGACTAAAGGTAGGTAGAAAGGCAGCGAACACTAACAGCGTACCCATGGCGAGGCTTTAGTGGGCTTACCCTTCTGTTGTCCTGATTGCACATGGATTTGATGGCCTGAATGTTCCACAGACTTTTCCCCTCGGCCGATGCAAACACCAGTCTGGAATAGCTGTCACCTGCATAAAGTTACAAAAACCTTTTGACTCCACGAGGAAGACACAAACAATAACACCTCTCAGCCAGGCCTGATTCTTCCCAACGGCTTTTCACAGATCTAGTTTTGAACACAATTTGTTTCTACAGCGGCTCGCAAAAGTAAACACACCCCCTTTTTTCACGGATTTTATTAGCCAGATGAACACAAAGTAGCAAAAATAATTGGAAAGTGGAAGAAAATTTACTTTTTAAAGCAGAAGAATCAGAAAAGTGGCAGTGCATCTATATTCAGTGTCCCTTAGCCAACACTGTGGAATCCCCTTTCACTGATCCACAGCTGCAACCCTTTGCTGCCATGTCTCTACCAGATTTGTAAATCTACAAACTATTCTTCTTTCCTATTCTTCTTTGTTAAATATCACAATCTCAGTCTGACAGGATAAATATCTGTGAACGGCCTTTTTCAGGTCTTTCCACAGATCCTAATGTTTAGAGTTGTTATCCTGCTGGAAGGTGAACCTCTGCTCCAGTCTCAAGTCTTTCTCAGCCTCTAACAGCGTCTCTTCCAGGACTGCCCTGTATTTCCCTCTGGCTTCCTTCCCTTCAACTCTGACTAGCCCCACTTCCCTCGTTAAGGACAGCATCTCCACAACACGGTGCTAACACCACCATGTTTAACAGAGAGGACGGTGACTTCAGCATGCCGTGCTGTGTCTTCAAGCACACCTTCGGTTTTGCATGTCGGCCCAAAGGTCATCTGAGGACAGCATCTTTTGTGTCTGTGAGTTAGCTTGGGACAAATTCCAAATGGGACATGTCGCGGCTTCCTTCAAACAACAGCAAACAATGACTAAGTCAAGGTGATAAATTGTTTGGGGGCAGCGCTAGAAGTCAGAGAGTACCACGCAAACAATAAGCTGCAACTAAACAGAAGTCAGTCCACTGTCACTGGTCTGCTGCTGGATTGTCCGTTCCAAGACCATTTATCCGCTTTTTCCTCCGATGAAAGTATCATGAAATGAGCATTGTGGAAATATATAACCGATATCACCACCGGTGCGTTTTTGTTGTAGTCTGACTCTTCTGTTTGCATTAAGATGTTTGATGACATTCACAAGCTGCCAGTGTTGTGACTGGAACGATATGATGAATGACTCTGATTGGATGAAGAATGATTGGCCATGGATCTGTCTCAAAGGCGATGCCTTAAGTAACCAGTGACCAGTATGGAAGACAAAAGTAACATGAATGCATACACACTCATCTGCCCTGCTCCGCTCGGCTCTTGAAAGATTAAGCCAACTAAATCTAAAAAGAATAATTCTTATTTTATGAAAGACCAGATGTGATAGTTACCTTCTTTCTCCTGTAACCTACGTTTACCATGTCCACACTTTTTCACAGCAGCACCATAGCGCCCTCTATTGACAACCTACCACTTGTTCTTATGGCTGCAGATTATTTCACCCAGCTCTGTACCTCTGTAGCTCATCTAAGCGTCACCACTGGCCTCCGGCTGCTGCTCTGATAGTCTACTCCTGCCCCACCTGTTCATTTTAGGTGGACGACCATGTCTTGCTAGTTTGGCAGCTGTGCCATAATCTCTCCATGTTCAGATGGTGGACTGAACATAGCCCTGGGAGATGCTCAGAGTTTGGGATATTGTTTTAGACCCTAACCCTCATTTAACCTCTTAAGATCTGAGAATGGTACTCTAAACATTTAAAAAGGCTCTCTGATGCCTAAAAATGGTCCGTTTCTCTTCCATAATATATATTTGAAGTTCAAAACTGATCAAAGATATATGTTTACTCCTTTTCTAAGGGGTCAAAAAGCCTAAGTTTGGACCATAATTCCTCGGGTCTTAAGAAGTTAAACCTCTTCCCAGCGCTCTCCCTCACCTGTCTGCTGGGTTCCTTGGTCTTCATGGCACTGGTTGTTCTCTAATGTTCTCTAACAAACCTTTGCAGCCAGAAGCAGAACAGCTGGATGCATACCGAGGTTATATTACACACACGTGGACTCTGTTTACTAATCAGGCCTCTTCTGAAGGCGATTGGTTACGCTGGATTTATTCAGGGGGATCAGAGGAACAGGAGCTGAAGACAAATTTATGCCATAAGCAGAATGAACAGTTTCCCTTCCACTTCAAAATGATGCATCGCTTTGTGTCGGCCTATTACATAGCTCCAAATAAAAGATGTTTATGTTTGTAATCTGACAAACTGTGGATACGGTTTAGGGATGGGAAAACCTTTGAGCAGCACTGTACCTAAAGCTTAAATTCTTTCTCCTCTGGATGTCTAATTTTACCTGGTACGTCACAGAAGAACTCTTTACTGAAGTCCCACTCAACCTCCCGTTTGTCTCTTTCCAAGTGGTCCTCTGGCCATCGAGGTTCTTGGTGACTGGAGAACAATAAGAGCAGAATTACATCATTAGATTACAGGTCAGGTTACAGGGGCTGAACGAAGTTCAGGACACTTTTAGCAATGATGAAGGTAAAAGAAAAAGGAAATGGGATGTAGTCCTGCTTCAACAAAGTCATTCCTGACTAATTGTTCCCATCAGATCAATTTAAAATTTGGAATCAATTCGACTGAAGAGAAAAAGGCACAAAAAGGCATCATAGAAAGGCGTCAACTAAGGCCAATAGACAAAGAGGAGATGACTTAAGCAGAGAATAGACAAGGAATGAAAAGCAATCCAACTACTGGAATAAAAAAAACAACACAATGAAGGGATGGGTACCTTTCACATTTGAACCGATACGGTACCGATACCCGGTACCTAAAAATCAGTATTAATAAAATCTCTAAAACCTTAAATTAAACAAATTTATTTCTCAATATATAAACTTGTTTGGTTCTACAAATGAGCCTTATTAAATCATTTATGAATTTTACTACACTGCCTGACTCCACAGCACATAAAACTATGTTTTACCAAAACAGAGGCACACAGTGAACGAGGTGAATAGTTCTAGTGGCACAGTTTCAGAGAATTTAAAAACCTATATTTCTTTGTAATTCAGGGCAGGATGCATTTGCAATGAGGGAACACAGAGATGCTCTCCTCTCTGCTCTGACTACAGGCGAGTTAGACAGCGTTTGTAGGGAAGGGCTTTTCAGCAGAACTCGCCGCTGCCTCAAGACAATAACTCCAGAACGATTGTTACGTTCATGGGAAGTCACTGATAACAGAAGAAAGTCGCTAGATTTTTCGCTAGTTGCCTTTTTGAACAAAGGTCGCTGGGTGGGTCTGAAATGTTGCTGGTCACTGGCAGCAGTGACCAGGTGCTTCCTCAGATTAGAAGTATTTCCCGCCGCTGGCCTCGCACTGCGCGTGACAAATATTGCAGCAACCGTAATCTGCAGCGCATTTTGAAAAGCAGAGACAGAGCTTTCTATCAGCCATGCTTGCTTTGTTTACTGGACCAGCGGCTACTGGAGTCATTACGCTTTTGTGCGTGCAACGCTGTGTTCATGTCTGGCATGGTAAATCGGCCACTCTTCCACTCCCTCAGTGTCACAATGGTGCGTTTAGGTACCGTTTGATTTTACATAAATTGGTCATGGTGTAGTACGTGGTTTTGTGGGTATCTACAAGAGTAGTCTGCTCTATATCCTTCATCATATACGGTGCTGTGCTATTTTTGCTCAAAGCACAGCGATACCCAAAACACTCTTAGTCTGCACTTCTTATGACCCCAGCTCAGTGGGGGTAATAATGCTGATTATAATGACAGCAGAATTCTGCTTCACCATGTTGTTCCATGTGACCAGTCGCTGGCCAATAGCAGTTCCCCGAGGCTCAAAACCCTTTGGGGTGAGAAAAATAAAAAGAGTAAAACAACTTCATAAAATAAATAAATAAATAAAAAAAAGCGGATGCCAAATCAGATTTATGGCATGAGCTAAAAAATTAAATAACAGCAACACAGATGCAGAAAAACAGACTCAGCGTGTCATTTCCCACCAACGATGAGCAAACAAAAGGAAACCCAAAAATATCTCAAACTTTTTTTTTGGGGGGGGGGGGGGTAAAAACATTTAAATACTTCCCAATGTAACTTCTGAATCCCAGAGGAACACGATGATGCTGTACTTACTAGCAGCGGGTCAGAGAAATCAGGTAGGTCGGGTACCAGGACCCCCACCAGGGCGCAAATCACAATTAGCACCGTACACACTCCCAGCACGACAACTGGCCAATCGGCTATCAGCTCTGAATTTCTGGAAACACGACAGAAACCAGAATCCGAACGGATCCAGCCTGCCGTGCATCTCCAATCAGACACTTAGAGAAACTTAGAAGGAGGCAGCCAAAAAGACGAGACCAATGGACCTAACATTGTCAAAAGTCATTCTATGATTTTTATGTTGGGTTAAAAAAAGAGAACTGAATCTAAAACCTCCATCTTGTTATTATTTGAGGCATTTCCTTTTTTATTTAAAGTGATATTTTTGGGAAGTCTCCACCTTCCCCTATGAACAGCCTGCAGTACAGAAGTGGCTTCCTCTAAACTCTCTTCATGTTCTGCATTAAGCTGCAGGAGAACGGACAGATGAGGAGATCCAAGCTGCCGGTTACTGGAGGCCAGGTACCGGGAGAAATACAACTCCCTTTTTCCAACTCTCATGAGTCACTGCTGAGGAATGATGGCTCCAAAGAGCAGTGATGGATGGATGACAGGACCAAAGGAGAGAAGGGGAGGAGGAGAGTTTCGCAAACCAGAACATCGACAGAGGAGAAACAGTTTTTTGGGGGTCTTACCTTTGGGGAATCGAAAGGGCCTTGATGGGCTGAAAAACAGAACGAGGGAGGTAAATCAAGTTTACATCCCTAAGTCAAAGCAACAGCCAATCACAAACAGACCTGTGGAGGCTTTAGAAAAGAGTGCACAGACTGTCCTCAGCTCTGAAGTCTGTTCCAGCAGGAGCACACGGGCTGGGTTCTGGATGACTTGAAACATTAAAGCTGACGCTGCTGTCAAAAACAGAACAGAACAGATCTAAGAAGAAGAATCTCCAAAATGTTCTTACTACATCTTTATGAATCTTCTCTGAACTTCAAACTGAATCTGTATAGGTTACATAAAGTCCATTCATGGGCTTGACTGGCCTATAGGGGTGGGCCATATGGCCTTTAAATTTCAATCACCATGTATTGTGGTTATGTTGTGATCATTAAAGACTACTTACAGCTTCTTGGAATCTTTTTCAGGTAACCGTGTGGCTGTAACTGCATGTCAATTATTGACCAATAAAATGTAAAAATTTGAAAATACAATATTAAAACAAAATTTGAAATAGGTTTCACCAGGACACTGGTCACGGAAAGAAATTAGATTTTTATTACACAGTAACTGCTTTTAATTAAAATTTTGGATTTATTGATATTTATTGATGCTCCTACAAAACCAACTGTGGAGAAAATAATAAATAAAAAAAACAATCCAAAGCAGTTTTGAGGGTTTCAGACACCACTAGTTGGAATTTATTGTTGTCAAGATAATCTAAATTCTTATCATGACAAGACATTTTTTACTAAAACAATAAAACAATACAATAAAGGCCAAGCCCTAATGGCCTAGTCAAAGCCCAGTACTAAATTCAATTAAGAATATGTGGCAAGACTTGGAGACCTGACTCTCACTGATGCTCTTCATCCAATTTGATCAGGCTTCAGCTATTTTAGACAGAAAATGAGGAAAACTCTCAGTCATCTGCAACACTGGGATAACTTTAACCTGACAGACCGGCAGGTAGAAGGGAAGTGAAATATGCTTCAACAAAGTATTGTTTCCTGAGACTAACACCGATATGGTTTCTATTTACTAAATAGACCTTTGAAGGCACTTGGATGCAATGGATTTGGGGGTGTCAGAGTTAGTAGCGCTGAATTCAAATGCACATCACACCTTTCGGCTTTGAATTTGTGAAACCACGTGCTGTCTTTCTTTTTCTCAACAATTATGCACAAATTGGTACACGCTAATCTGTTGCATAAAGTCAACACATTCAGGGTTACAGCTTGACGAGACTAATTGTGAAAATGTTTAAAAAGGTATAAATAGTCTTGCAAGGTACTATAAACCTTTTAGAACAGCCCAAACGGATCATGCAGTAACAATGCAAAGTACTGTGAAACTTTACTATCTACTACCGCCTCCGGTAGCCCTTCATGACATGGTGGAGTTGACCCCAAAACACCCCCACCCCCCAAAAGGGGTTTTAGCTGCTCGGGATTTCTCTGGACTTCTCGTCAACTCCTCCACAGAGCAGTAGAACGTATGGATGCTTGAGTATTGGGGAGTGTGTGTGGTGTGTGTGTGTGTGTGTGTGTGTGTGTGGTGTGTGTGTGTGTGTGTGTGTGTTTGTTTGTTTGTTCTTGCGTCAGAGTGAGGACCATCACCAGTTTTTAACCAACAAAGTGAGGTCATTTGGGGAAGTGAGGACATTTTCCTGGTCCTCAATTTGTTTTATATAGTAATGAGTAATGAGCACCATAACTCTGAGTTTTAACATTTTGGACAGTAGATTTCTTTGCTATTTAAAATATGTAAAAATAATAATTGCTGTTATGATGAAATTTATGACATCCTCAGTTAAAATTATTACACAAACCTTTTTCTATAAATTAATCAAAACAAGCTTTTTAGGACAGTACAGAATGATTATTGTATATAAACAAAATATTTTTATACCAATGATAACTAAATTAATATTAATTATGCACAAAATCTAAAAAGGACCCTAAACAAAATGCACCTAGAATAACACTGAGTGCAAAATCATGGCTATTTTTACTTAAGAAAACATCTCAGACTTAAGTCAGAGCCAGCAACCAGTGAGTGATCCCTCTTCGACCCTCAACTTTGCAACATTCACAACCTGCAGATGGCCCATCAAGCTATTATCCAATCAGAGTCATGCATGTGGATTCTGCAATGTGCAAGAGGAATTCATGCTGCAGATTAGGAACAACAGTTGTTAGGCTCTGCTAATGTCCACAAAAATGCTTTGTTTCTAAAATAAACATTATTCAAAGTACAATTGATTATTTTGTTAAAATTATTAATTTATCAGGGGGTAATAAATCAGAGCCCCACAACCTCAAGCTTTCATTTTTAGTACAGCATAGGTTTATTGTTCAGTGCATTAATCAGTAAAACACAAAAAAAAAATTTTGTTTTCAAATCTTAAGTACATTTACTTCTTAATTACTTAAAATGTCAAAAAAGTTGGTTGAACTCCTCGGTCCCCAACACTGATGGTAAATACCTTTTTGGTAATTTAATTCTTTTGCAAAATCTGAAGTGGTGTTTTGTGTGTCGGTGACACCTAGTGACAGAAAATAAAAACGTTATCTTTCTAAGTAGCTCAGAACTACCGGTCCTCGGTCCCTTTTACTCGGTCCGTAGGTCTTACACGAATGTGTGTGTGTGTGTGTTTTGGTGTGTGGTGTGTGTGTGTGTGTGTGTGTGTGTGGTGTGTGTGTGTGTGTTTGTTTTGTTCTTACATCAGAGTAAGGACCATCACCAGTTTTTAACCAACAAAATGAGGTCATTTTTGGGAAGTGAGGACATTTTCTTGGTCCTCACTTTGTTTCATATAGCAATGAGCTCTACTAGCCATATAGATGTTACTTTGTCTTTTTTATCAAGGTCCTCATTTTTTATGTGAAATGAGTCTGAAAGTTCACAATTCTCTACTCACTAGGTCCCTCTACTGTATAGTTCTGCAACTGCACTCAGGTTTCCACCAAACTGGTTCTCTATTGCTCCCCCTATAGTGTTCTTTTGGCACTGCACCCAAATTGGACATATCTTACCTTAATTGAATGCCTTTTTCAGTGATCAGTTTTATTATTTGATATATAGACAGTACAATTTTATAGTGTAGGCAAAACATAGATTGAATAAGTATCAACTAAATCTGTATTTTTTGGCTTTATGCATAAATAAAAATAGTTATATGCCTTCAGACTTATTTAATGCCCAGACAGGGAACATGATATTCAAGCTGGACATGATGTTGCAATTTTTTTGTAATATAATTAAACAATGTGTAGATTGAGTCCTGGAGAAGCAGGTAACAGGTAGACATGAAAACAGACTACTAACAGCGGGGATGATGGGCTTAACGGGCTGGTGACAGGCTGAAATCAGAGCTCAGCTCATTAAGGCTGCTGAACTCTCGGGAGGACCATTGAGCAGGAAAAGACCGTATAATTTGAAACTTGTACTGAGAAACGGTAAGAACAAGGTTGTATTCCGCATTACCAGGAGATGCTAACTGTGAGATGAATCAAAATTCTCTACTGAAAAGTGCCTCAAAAGGAGGAAAAACCTCAAAGGTCACAAAAGGTCAGCAGTCAGATTAGCCTCGATCAGTAACAAAGCCTCACCAAATCTGGGTCAAAACTGAACGTTTGACCACAAAGGGATCTAGTGCCATTTTCTATGGGTTGATGACGCTATGGTGGCCAGAGTTATGGTGCAAGGAGGCTCCAACCGGCTCCTGGCAGGTTCAGAGGCCAGACAGCAGATGTCTCTGACATTGATGGAAACCCTATTCAAACTTCTGTGCATGTTCCTATTGTTCAATTGCTGCACCCAACTCAGCCGCAGAAAAAGATAGCTTTTAAGCTTTTGATGAAAAAGAGTCATTGCTTCCAGCCTATGCCTAATAGAAGGCCTCAGTTGTCATGTTAGGGTTGAGTTCTGGCACTTGCCAACTGGTTATGGAGGAAGGGGACTTATTGTTTTAATCGTCTAATCAGGCTTTTCACAACTATAACATGCACATCCAGATCAGAGCTTCCTAGCCATAGCAGCCGGGTCAAACACATTTCCATTCTGGTGTATCTGTGGAACACAGGAACCTTCCTACAGGTACTTCAGGTTAGCTATATGACAGTCCTTAGCCGCTAATGGGGTTGTGTTCCGCAATACCAGGAGATGCTACACTGTGAGATTAATCAAAATCCTCCACTGAAAAGTGCCTCAAATAGTGGAAAAACTTCAAAGGTCGCAAAAGGTCAACTGTTAGATTGGCCTCCTTCAGTCACAAAGCCTCACCAAATCTGGGCCAAAACTCAACTGTTGACCAAAAAGGGATCTAATGCCACTTTCCATTGGG